>NC_091198.1:35023526-35121026 GCF_040958095.1 Procambarus clarkii
CTCCTCTCTCTCTCTCTCTCTCCTCTCTCTCTCTCTCTCTCTCTCTCTCTCTCTCTCTCTCTCTCTCTCTCTCTCTCTCTCTCTCTCTCTCTCTCTCTCTCTCTCTCTCTCTCTCTCTCTCTCTCTCTCTCTCTCTCTCTCTCTCTCTCTCTCTCTCTCTCTCTCTCTCTCTCTCTCTCTCTCTCTCTCTCTCTCTCTCTCTCTCTCTCTCTCTCTCTCTCTCTCTCTCTCTCTCTCTCTCTCTCTCTCTCTCTCTCTCTCTCTCTCTCTCTCTCTCTCTCTCTCTCTCTCTCTCTCTCTCTCTCTCTCTCTCTCTCTCTCTCTCTCTCTCTCTCTCTCTCTCTCTCTCTCTCTCTGTGTGTGTATGTATGTATGTATGTGTATATATATATATATATATATATATATATATATATATATATATATATATATATATATATATATATATATATATATATATATATATATAATGTCGTACCTAGTAGCCAGAACGCACTTCTCAGCCTACTATGCATGGCCCGATTTGCCTAATAAGCCAAGTTTTACTGAATTAATATATTTTCTCTATTTTTTTTCTTATGTAATGATAAAGCTACCCATTTCATTATGTATGTGGTCAATTTTTTTTTATTGGAGTTAAAATTAACGTAGATATATGACCAAACCTAACCATCCCTACCTAACCTAACCTAACCTATCTTTATAGGTTAGGTTAGGTTAGGTAGCCGAAAACGTTAGGTTAGGTTAGGTAGGTTAGGTAGTCGAAAAAACATTAATTCATAAAAACTAGGCTTATTAGGCAAATCGGGCCTTGCATAGTAGGCTGAGAAGTGCGTTCTGGCTACTAGGTACGACTATATATATATATATATATATATATATATATATATATATATATATATATATATATATATATATATATATATATATATATATATATATATATATATATATATATATATATATATATATATATATATATATATATATATATATATATATATATATATATATATATATATATATATATATATATATATATATATATATATATATATATATATATATATATATATATATATATATATATATATATATATATATATATATATATATATATATTTATATGTATATAATTAGTATACTTTGATAGCAGTCTTTCTTGTAAACTTATGTTGTTAAATATGACCGAAAAAGTGAGATTAATAATTCTAACACGAATTTTCTCAATATTTATTATGTTTCTTTTTACTGTCAATGGTAATTGAAAAATCAATTCTCCAAAATTCATTTTTATTTCTAGTCTGACGCGATGGTTGAACGCATTTTGTAATAACTTATTACATTTTTAAAGACTTTAGTTTACACACACAACTGTAACCTGGAAACACTAAACAGAGTTTTACTTGTACTAACACTAAACAGCTTATCCGTCTTACATATACTCGCACTTGGGTAAGGTGATATGGTGCAACAGTTTTGGATAAGGTGAACAAATTTGTGACAAATGGAAGACAGAACACGAAACAATGGGTATTAGTTGGATATGAGAGCATAAGAATGGAAGTAACTGCAGAGGGCTTATTGGCCCATACTTCCTCTTAATGCTTCTATATTGGTTCGGAGTCTTGAAGTGGGTAGAATATAGTTGTGCATTAATTGGCTGTTGATTGCTGGTGTTGACTTTTTGATGTGTAGTGCCTCGCAGATGTCGAGCCGCCTGCTATCGCTGTACCTATCGATAATTTCTCTGTTGTCTGTTAAGACTTCTCTATTGATGGTCTGGTTGTGAGAGGAGATTGTGTGTTCCTTTATGGAGCCCTGTTGCTTATGCATTGTTAATCGCCTGGAAAGAGACGTTGTTGTCTTGCCTATATATTGAGTTCTTTGGGGCTTACATATATATTATATATATATGTAACTTTCAACACAAGACAGAACACGAAACAATGGGTATAATATTGGGTAAGTTAAAGGGAAGAATGGAAGTAACTGCAAAGGGCCTATTGGCCCATATTTCTTGATGCTTCTATATTGGTGCGGAATCTTGAAGTGGGTAGAATATAGTTGTGCATTAATTGGCTGTTGATTGCTGGTGTCGACTTCTTAATGTGTAGTGCCTCGCAGATATCAAGCCGCCTGCTATCGCTGTGTCTATCGATGATTTCCGTGTTTTTTGTTAAGACTTCTCTGGTGATGGTCTGGTCGTGGGAAGAGATTATTTGTTCCTTAATGAAGCCCTGTTGCTTATGCATCGTTAATCGCCTGGAAAGAGATGTTGTTGTCTTGCCTATATACTGAGTTCTTTGAGGCTTACAGTCCCCAAGTGGGCATTTGAAGGCATAGACGACATTGGTCTCTTTTAAAGCGTTCTGCTTTGTGTCTGAAGAGTTTCTCATGAGTAGGTTGGCCGTTTTCTTGGTTTTATAGTAAATCGTCAATTGTATCTTCTGATTTTTGTCTGTAGGGATAATGTTTCTATTAACAATATCTTTCAAGACCCTTTCCTCCGTTTTATGAGCTGTGGAAAAGAAGTTCCTGTAAAATAGTCTAATAGGGGGTACAGGTGTTGTGTTAGTTGTCTCTTCAGAGGTTGCATGGTGTTTCACCTTCCTTCTTATGATGTCTTCAACGAAACCATTGGAGAAGCAGTTGTTGACTAGGACCTGCCTTACCCTACAGAGTTCTTCGTCGACTTGCTCCCATCCTGAGCTGTGGCTGAGAGCACGGTCGACATAAGCGTTAACAACACTCCTCTTGTACCTGTCTGGGCAGGTCACTGTTGGCATTGAGGCACATTCCTATGTTTCCTTAGTGTAGACTGCAGTGTGGAAACCTCCGCTCCTTTCCATGACTGTTACATCTAAAAAGGGCAGCTTCCCATCCTTCTCCATCTCGTAAGTGAAACGCAACACAGAATTCCGCTCAAATGCCTCCTTCAGCTCCTGCAGATGTCTGACATCAGGTACCTGTGTAAAAATGTCGTCAACATACCTGCAGTATATGGCCGGTTTCCAGTTCATGTCGACTAAGACCTTTTGTTCGATGGTACCCATGTAGAAGTTTGCAAACAGGACACCTAGGGAAGAACCCATGGTGACCCCATCTACTTGCTTATACATGTGCCCATCCGGGCTCAAGAAGGCTCAAAAAACACGGAAATCATCGATAGACACAGCGATAGCAGGCGGCTTGATATCTGCGAGGCACTACACATTAAGAAGTCGACACCAGCAATCAAAAGCCAATTAATGCACAACTATATTCTACCCACTTCAAGACTCCGCACCAATATAGAAGCATCAAGAAATATGGGCCAATAGGCCCTTTGCAGTTACTTCCATTCTTTCCTTTAACTTACCCAATATTATACCCATTGTTTCGTGTTCTGTCTTGTGTTGAAAGTTTGTTTTCACCTCATCCAAAACTGTTGTAACATATCACCTCACCCAAATGCAGGTATAAAATGAAAGCTGTTTAAACTCTGTTCAGTGTTTGCAGGTTATAGTTGTGTGTGTGTAAACTAAAGTCTTTGAAAATGTAATAAGTTATTACGAAACGCGTTCAAGTATCGCGTCAGACTAGGAATAAAATTGAATTTTGGAGAATTGATCTTTCAATTACCATCGACAGTGAAAAAAAAAACATAAGAAATACTGTAACCCCGCGATTATCCGGGATTCGAACATCCGAAAAACGCCCTTATACGGCCAAAATCGTGAACGGATAAAGTTATCACAATATCCGGCCAAAATAGCCACAGGGACCGGATTAAAGCAGGTTTTCTGCAGAAATTACACTATCCGGTCAGTCCCCCAGATAATCGTGCCTTTGTCCGTATATGAAAACATGAGGCAGGCCATAGGTATTAATCCCGTCTGCCCGAGACTCGAGGCGCATGGTGTAGGTGGGGGTGGGTGGGTGGGTGGTGTTGGGAGGGTGGGAGGGGTGCGTCAGGAGGGACTACCTGGGTACAGGAATTACCATTAATTTTAGAACAATTAATCATAGCCAAAAACAAATAAAATAACTACTAGTAATTATGTAATAACAAATAAATAAGTTTCCTAAAAGCATTGTGCACAGGCTGAAGTTTCCTTAAAAAATATTGTGAATTTTTTTCCTCCTGGCGGCCTACATAACGCGTTATGGCTGCCCCAAGTGGACCTGTCCAACACTGGTCAACCCATGTGCGTCCGTCCCTCGTGTTATACACAGTGTTGCGCCATTAGTGAAATATTTTTTTAAATAACTTTCTTAATTTTCATAGTAATTTTGAACATTTTTGGCCAAGAATATGTCTGGTAGCAGCATCAATCGTTCTGGAAGTGTTAAGAGGAAGAAGATTGTCCTAGCAATTAAAAACAAGTTACGTGTTGTTCAAACAGTGAGGCGTCACAGGCAGCCAAGCGCCTTCAACAAGTGAGGCGCCACAGGCAAGCCAAGCTCCTTCAACAAGTGAGGCATTATAGGCAAGCCAAGCGCTTTCAACAAGTGAGGCGCCACAGGCAAGCCAAGCGCTTTCAACAAGTGAGGCGCCACAGGCAAGCCAAGCGCTTTCAACAAGTGAGGTGCAAGCAAGCGCCTTTAACAAGTGAGGCGTCACAGGCAAGCCAAGCGCCTTCAACAAGTGAGGGCATGCAAGCGCTTCAACAAGTGAGGTGCAAGCAAGCACCTTCAACAAGTGAGGCCTCACAGGCAACCCAAATGCCCTCAACCAGTGAGGCTTCAGCAGCTGGCAGTCAAAACTAACTTAGCTTAATGAACTGTACAGTAATTTTAAGTGTTAATTTTAGTGTTGTGTTAGTATAGGTTACGTAAATTGTTAAGAATTTTTAACTTCAAGATGTGTGGCATCAATCAAGAAGACGAACACCAACAAGGTAAGTTGAGGTTTCTAGTTGAATATTTAATAATTGTATGTGGCAAGGCAATTCAAATTATGTTGTTTGTAGTATAAAAATAGTTGGAAATGGTCACTTTTGGACTCGTAGGTGAAAAAGTACCTATTATCCGAAAAATGTGATAATCCGGCTGGGGGTCCTTCCCATATAGTCCGGATGATCGAGTGGAGACAGTATTGAGAAAATTCGTGTTAGAATTATTAATCTTACTTTTTCGGTTATTTTTAATAATATATGTCTACAGGAAAGACTGCTACCAAAATAAATATAAATATATATAAATACACACACACACACACACACTTTATATATATATATATATATATATATATTGGAGCGGAGTCTTGAGGTGGGTAGAATATAGTTGTGCAATAATTGGCTGTTGATTGCTGGTGTTGACTTCTTGATGTGTAGTGCCTCGCAAACGTCGAGCCGCCTGCTATCGCTGTATCTATCGATGATTTCTGTGTTGTTTACTAGGATTTCTCTGGCGATGGTTTGGTTATGGGAAGAGATTATATGTTCCTTAATGGAGCCCTGTTGTTTATGCATCGTTAAACGCCTAGAAAGAGATGTTGTTGTCTTGCCTATATACTGGGTTTTTTGGAGCTTACAGTCCCCAAGTGGGCATTTGAAGGCATAGACGACGTTAGTCTCTTTTAAAGCGTTCTGTTTCGTGTCTGGAGAGTTTCTCATGAGTAGGCTGGCCGTTTTTCTGGTTTTATAGTAAATCGTCAGTTGTATCCTAATACAACAACTGACGATTTACTATAAAACCAGAAAAACGGCCAGCCTACTCATGAGAAACTCTCCAGACACGAAACAGAACGCTTTAAAAGAGACTAACGTCGTCTATGCCTTCAAATGCCCACTTGGGGACTGTAAGCTCCAAAAAACCCAGTATATAGGCAAGACAACAACATCTCTTTCTAGGCGTTTAACGATGCATAAACAACAGGGCTCCATTAAGGAACATATAATCTCTTCCCATAACCAAACCATCGCCAGAGAAATCCTAGTAAACAACACAGAAATCATCGATAGATACAGCGATAGCAGGCGGCTCGACGTTTGCGAGGCACTACACATCAAGAAGTCAACACCAGCAATCAACAGCCAATTATTGCACAACTATATATATATATATATATATATATATATATATATATACAGTATATATATATATATATATATGTATATATATATATATATATATATATATATATATATATATATATATACAGTATATATATATATATATATATATATATATATATATATATATATATATATATATATATATATATATATATATATATATATATATATACAGTATATATATATATACAGTATATATATATATATATATATATTATGTAACAAAGTTCAAATAAAGTAAATATATATGTGTACATACAAAAGAATGGGGGTGGTAGGAGAAGATAATATTAGTGTTCAGTGAGAAACCACAAGGTCTCCTCTGAATACTTTTTATTTTCTTCTCCGAGGCTATGGGTCCCCACATTGGCACCAGAGGTGGTACCCTCACAAAATTTTATATATGTGTGTGTATATATATATATATATATATATATATATATATATATATATATATGACCGAAAAAGTAAGATTAATAATTCTAACATGAATTTTCTCAATCTTTCGTACATTACGCTTCACTGTTGGAGGTAAATAAAAAATCACTTCTCCAAAATTCATTTTTATTTCTAGTCTGACGCGACACGGGCGCGTTTCGTAAAACGTTTCGTAAAACTGCAGGTATGTTGACGACATTTTTACACAGGTACCTGATGTCAGACATCTGCAGGAGCTGAAGGAGGCATTTGAGCAGAGTTCCGTGCTGCGTTTCACTTACGAGACGGAAAAGGATGGGAAGCTGCCTTTTCTAGATGTAACAGTCATGGAAAAGGGCGGAGGTTTCCACACTGCAGTCTACATTAAGGAAACAAACATAGGAATGTGCCTAAATGCCAACAGCGACTGCCCTGACAGGTACAAGAGGAGTGTTGTTAACGCATACGTCGACCGTGCTCTCAGCCACAGCTCAGAATGGAAGCAAGTCGACGAAGAACTCTGTAGGGTAAGGCAGGTCCTAGTCAATAACGGCTTCTCCAATGGTTTCATCGAAGACATCATAAGAAGGAAAGTGAAAAGCCATGCAACCTCTGAAGAGACAACTAACACAACACCTATACCCCCTATTAGACTATTTTACAGGAACTTCTTTTCCACAACTCATAAAACGGAGGAAAGGGTCCTGAAAGATATTGTTAATAGAAACGTTATCCCTACAGACAAAAATCAGAGGATACAACTGACGATTTACTATAAAACCAGAAAAACGGCCAGCCTACTCATGAGAAACTCTCCAGACACAAAACAGAACGCTTTAAAAGAGACTAATGTCGTCTATGCCTTCAAATGCCCACTTGGGGACTGTAAGCTCCAAAAAACCCAGTATATAGGCAAGACAACAACATCTCTTTCTAGGCGTTTAACGATGCATAAGCAACAGGGCTCCATTAAGGAACATTTAATCTCTTCCCATAACCAAACCATCGCCAGAGAAATCCTAGTAAACAACACAGAAATCATCGATAGATACAGCGATAGCAGGTGGCTTGACGTTTGCGAGGCACTACACATCAAGAAGTCAACACCAGCAATCAACAGCCAATTATTGCACAACTATATTCTACCCACCTCAAGACTCCGCTCCAATATAGAAGCATCAAGAAATATGGACCAATAGGCTTTCTACAAACACTTCTATTCAATACCCATTGTTTCTGTTCTGTCTTGTGTTGATACTTTTAATACCCTATTAATATCCCCTCCTGTTCTGTCTTGTGTTAATGCCACATCACCCTTACCACCTCACTCAAATGTAGATATAAAATCAGAGATACGTTCTAATCAGTTGTGTATTTGTGAAGTCTTTGAAAATGTAATAAGTTTTACGAAACGCGCCCGTGTCGCGTCAGACTAGAAATAAAAATGAATTTTGGAGAAGTGATTTTTTATTTACCTCCAACAGTGAAGCGTAATGTACGAAAGATTGAGAAAATTCGTGTTAGAATTATTAATCTTACTTTTTCGGTCATATTTAATAATATACATATATATATATATATATATATATATATATATATATATATATATATATATATATATATATACACACATATATATATATATATATATATATATATATATATATATATATATATATATATATATATATACACATACAGAGCACCACTTGGTTTCCGAACTTTAGTTATCCGAAACTTCCAGTTTCCCGATTGGGGTTGGGGAGTCATGCTACCCAAACAAAGTTCGGGTAGGAAGGGGTCCGCCAAGCATCACGCCGGCTTGTGGTGGTGGGTGGGAGATGGTCCAGTTTGCCCACTGTGACTTCACAGATTCATGGCCTATTATTCCTATTATTTTGAATTGCCATAAGGCTGGAATGTTCATTCTGTGCTTTTGTTTTACATATCTGCACAATCAAGAAACATCTGTGCACCATGTCGGCTCCAAATGCACGCATTGCGTCAGTGATGGCTGACCGGTGGGTGGATGGATGAGGGAGCTTAGGTGGGAGGCAGTATGAGAGAGGGGGGAAGAATCAGTGAGAGAGGGGGAGAATTAGTCAGAAAGGGAGGGAGGGAGGGGAGAGATGCTAAGATGGAGGGGGAGGTAGGGAGAGATGTTAGGAGGTAGGCAGGAAGGGACGGAAGTAGTGAGAATTAGGGAGGGAAAGGCAGGCTGGCAGGCACAGGCAGGCAGGCACAGGCTGGCAGGCAGGCTAGCTTGCAGGCAGGCTGGCTGGCAAGCAGGCAGGCAGGCAGGCTGGCTGGCAAGCAGGCAGGCAGGCAGGCAGGCTGGCAGGCAGGCAGGCAGGCAGGCAGGCTGGCAGGCAGGGAGTGAGTGGTAGTCACGTGGTTGAACCGCGTGACCTTTAAAAGAGATTATGGGATGTAGGGGGGCGGGTGGTTTGTCGGTGGTGGGGGCGAGACAGGCTCATTCCCGAAGATAAGCCTAACACACACTACCCGTTAACATGATGGCAGGGAGGCAGGCAGGCTGGCTGGGAAGGAGGCAGGCAGGCTGGCTGGGAAGGAGGCAGGCAGGCTGGCTGGGAAGGAGGCAGGCAGGCTGGCTGGGAAGGAGGCAGGCAGGCTGGCTGGGAAGGAGGCAGGCAGGCTGGCTGGGAAGGAGGCAGGCAGGCTGGCTGGGAAGGAGGCAGGCAGGCTGGCTGGGAAGGAGGCAGGCAGGCAGGCTGGGAAGGAGGCAGGCAGGCAGGCTGGGAAGGAGGCAGGCAGGCAGGCTGGGAAGGAGGCAGGCAGGCAGGCTGGGAAGGAGGCAGGCAGGCTGGCTGGGAAGGAGGCAGGCAGGCAGGCTGGGAAGGATTCAGGCAGGCAGGCTGGGAAGGAAGCAGGCAGGCAGGCTGGGAAGGAGGCAGGCAGGCAGGCTGGGAAGGAGGCAGGCAGGCAGGCTGGGAAGGAGGCAGGCAGGCAGGCTGAGAAGGAGGCAGGCAGGCAGGCTGGGAAGGAGGCAGGCAGGCAGGCTGGGAAGGAGGCAGGCAGGAAGCGATATATGGGTGTTGAAGTGAACCACGTGACCTTTGAGAGTGTGTGTATTGGTTTGGGGTGGGGGAGGTGTGTCGGTGGTGAGGGAGGGACCGGCTGACTCCGTAAGCCTAGCCACACTCCACAGACCTGTGACCCAGATTTGTTTCTTAAATGTACAGTACATCATCGTATATTTTTGGCAGGATGTGCCTGCAGGCTGGCAGGATGTACCTGCAGGCCGGCAGAATGTGCCCGCAGGCCGGCAGAATGTGCCCGCAGACTAGCACGATGTTCCTGCAGGCTGGCAGGCAGGCTGGCAGGATGTTTCTGCAGGCTGGCAGGATGTTCCTGCAGGCTGGCAGGATGTTCCTACAGGCTGGCAGGATGTTCCTGCAGGCTGGCAGGAAACATCCAGAGGATGTTTGCCAGACGTCTTAATAATCAGTTAGGAACAATTAAGGACTTTTATAAAGCGGATCAGGACTTCACTTATTGGTGAGTACAAACAAAATACGGTCTCATTTACGCTATGAACCTGTCGATTTTTTCCCCTAGAGTTTTTTCGTAAATTTTTCGGAACCATTTCTTTTACATTTCTAGTTTATTTTTTCTCCTCTATTTCTCGTATACGAACTTACATGTTAACCGACGGGTCTCGTCCCCAAGGGGTTCGGAAACCAAGTGGTGCTCTGTGTGTGTAATTACCTAAGTGTAGTTACAGGATGAGAGCTACACTCGTGGTGTCCCGTCTTCCCAGCACTCTTTGTCATATAACTCTTTGAAACTACTGACGGTCTTGGCTTCCACCACCTTCTCACTTAACTATTTCCAACCGTCTACCACTCTATTTGCGAAGGTGATTTTTCTTATATTTCTTCGGCATCTGTGTTTAGCTAGTTTAAATCTATGACCTCTTGTTCTTGAAGTGCCAGGTCTCAGGAAATCTTCCCTGTCGATTTTATCAATTCCTGTTACTATTTTGTATGAAATGATCATAACACCTCTTTTTCTTCTGTCTTCTAGTTTTGGCATATTTAATGCCTCTAACCTCTCTTCGTAGCTCTTGCCCTTCAGTTCTGGGAGCCACTTAGTAGCATGGCTTTGCACCTTTTCCAGTTTGTTGATGTGCTTCTTAAGATATGGGCACCACACAACAGCTGCATATTCTAGCTTTGGCCTAACAAAAGTCGTGAACAATTTCTTTAGTATATCGCCATCCATGTATTTAAATGCAATTCTGAAGTTAGAAAGCATAGCATAGGCTCCTTACACAATATTCTTCATGTGGTCCTCAGGTGATAGTTTTCTATCTAGAACCCCCCCTAGATCTCTTTCTTTATCAGAATTCTTTAAAGATTTCTCACATAATATATAGGTTGTGTGGGGTCTATGTTCTCCTATTCCACATTCCATAACATGACATTTATTAACATTAAATTCCATTTGCCAAGTAGTGCTCCATATACTTATTTTGTCCAGGTCTTCTTGAAGGGCATGACAATCATCTAAATTTCTTATCCTTCCTATTATCTTAGCATCATCAGCAAACGTGTTCATATAATTCTGTATACCAACTGGTAGATCATTTATGTACACAATAAACATCACTGGTGCAAGAACTGAACCCTGTGGTACTCCACTTGTGACAATTCTCCATTCAGATACATTGCCTCTGATTACTGCCCTCATTTTTCTATCAGTCAGAAAATTTTTCATCCATGCTAGAAGCTTACCTGTCACCCCTCCAATATTTTCCAGTTTCCAGAACAACCTCTTATGTGGAACTCTGTCGAAAGCCTTTTTTAGGTCCAGATAGATGCAATCAACCCAACCATCTCTTTCCTGTAATATCTCTGTGGCTCGATCATAGAAACTGAGTAAATTCGATACACAGGATCTTCCAGATCGAAAACCATACTGTCTGTCTGATATTATATCATTTCTCTCCAGGTGTTCTACCCATTTAGTTTTGATTAGTTTTTCCAATACTTTCACTATTACACTTGTCAATGATACAAGTCTATAATTGAGGGGGTCTTCCCTGCTGCCACTTTTGTAGATTGGAACTATGTTAGCCTGTTCCCACACGTCTGCTATGATTCCTGTACACAGGGATGCCTGAAAGATCAGGTGAAGTGGAATGCTGAGCTCAGATGCACATTCTCTCAGAACCCATGGTGAAACGCCATCTGGGCCAGCTGCTTTGTTCTTATCGAGCTCCTTTAGCATATTTTCCACTTCATCTCTAGATATCTCTATCCGCTCTATGTTGTTCTCTGGAATTCTTATTGTGTCTGGTTCTCTGAAGATTTCATTTTGTACAAACACACTTTGGAACTTTTCATTTAATGTTTCACACATTTCCTTTTCATTTTCCGTGAATCTGTTTCCCATTTTCAACCTCTGGATATTATCCTTTACCTGCAATTTGTTGTTTATGAATTTGTAGAATAGGCCCGGTGTGTGTGTGTATGAGTTAAATTATGTATGAGATAAATTATGTACAGGCATACCTCAGTTTAAGAGTTTAATTGGTTCCTGGAGACGCCTCGTATTCCGAAAACTCGCATTCCGAAGCTAATTTCCCCATAAGAAATAAAGGGAAATGAATTAATCCGTTCCTGACTACCCCAAAAACCCCACATCAAACTAAATTTTTATACCTAATTCATCTAAATAAACCTACAAAACTATGTTCAAGTTATTACTTACCTTGCTGTTGAATGCTGTAGGCGTATGGAAGATGGTGAGGAGGGAGGAGGAGGAGAGGAGTTACTGTTTGGAAGGGGAGTCCCCTTCCATTATCACATCAGGCAGTGAGGACTTCACTGGTATGCACACTCTGGCACATTTTGCCTGCATACCATTAGGACTTGCTTGTTTTACTAAGAATTTGTCTAATGACACTTGTTTTTCCCTACATTTTAACACTTGTCTGTAGTAAGACATCACATTATCATTTAAAAGGTCAATGCAACGGCCTGCTACAGCTTTATCTGGGTGAGTTTTTTCAACAAAACTTTGGAGTTCTTCCCATACTTCACACATTTTCTTAATCAAGAAGGGACATCCTCTACTGCCTCTACTCACAGCTATTTTCTTAGGTTGAACCTTAGCAATGGCTTTCTTGAGACCCATGGCAAGATATATAATGACAACTTTTATGCTCAAATGGCCAAAAAAACGGCAAAAAACTGTAAATCCTTGTGAAGAATTCAGGTGGGATAGTCACTGGACACGAGACACTGCTAAACTGAGGCGCGATCGCCATGCCACCACGCGCCAGTCGGCCTGTACACGTATCAACAAACTCGCGTTCCGAGGTAACCCTCGCCTTCCGAGACATATTTTCCGAGGAAATGCTGCTCGTCTTCCGAAAAACTCGCATACAGGGACACTCGCATTCCGAGGTACCACTGTATGAGTTAAATTCTTTTAATTTGAGTTAAAACTAACGAAGGTATATGACCGAACCTAACCAACCCTACCTAACCTAACCTCTCTTGGTCTTGGCTGGGTCTTGTGTGGGACTCTCGGACCACTTCCTTGTCTCTCCTTCTAGAGTCTCTTCTTCGCCTGCAGTCCTGCTTTCGCCTGTTTTTGGGGGGCTCCCGGGTCAGCCATCAGTTGCTCGAGAGTTTGTTTGGGAGCCTAAACTTTGCCGTGCTGGTCTACCTGCTGGGATGGGTGTGGTTTTGTCGGCTGTTCTGGTTCCTTTGGGGCCATCCCATCCGCCTCTCTTGCGATCGCTGGGTCCGGCCTCCGGGGGCCTTGCGCCAGTTGCTGTGTCGCTGACTTCCTCTTAGGGTTTTTCAGGGTTTAGTACCCTGGCGCCTCCCTGAGCTCTGGCTCGATGTGTTCACAGACGTGTTGTCTCTTGGCTGGGATTTTGTGACCAGTGCTTACCAGTTCGGCCAGGGGCGGTGGGGTTCGTTCTTCCGTCAGGTCCACAGCACGGTGCGGGAGTTCGCGGTAGTGTGATTGTCATTCTAGAGGGTTCAGGTCGCTCGTGGATCGACGATCCGGCTCCATTTGGACTGCTCCCAGGTGGTTCATTGCCTGAACCGAGGGGTTTCTCTGTTGTCCTTGGCTCTTTGGGGCTGGTGGCTTCGGGTGACTCGTCTGCTGAGTTCTCGGGGTTTGGTTGTCATGGCTGTTCACGTTCGGGGAGTGTCCAACATCCTGGTAGACGGCCTGTCTTGGTTCATTCCCCTGTCCACGGAATGGACGGTTGACACCGACTCGTTCCATTGGCTCTGCCTGATATTCGGGTTTCTGGAGGTGGACCTCTTTGCGTTGGCTTGGTCAAGGCGCCTTCTGGTAGGACTGGCCGAGGTGGCGGCCTGTAATTCTTTCCTCAGGTTCTGCTGTTGCTCCTGGTCCTAGCTCGCTTGGAGACTTACCAGGGGAGAGTAGTCCTTCTGGCTCGTTGGTGGCTGGCCCAGCCTTCGCTTCAGTCATTGCTTGCCCGGTGTCTTAACCCGGAGAGTTTCCCGCGGCTCTGCCTCTTTCAGCAGATCGGTCCGGTCTGTTATGAGGCTGGTTCGATCTTCTCCTCGAGTCTTCGCGTCTGGTCTTTCTGAC
This sequence comes from Procambarus clarkii, assembly GCF_040958095.1. Lineage (NCBI taxonomy): Eukaryota > Metazoa > Arthropoda > Malacostraca > Decapoda > Cambaridae > Procambarus > Procambarus clarkii. The sequence continues at coordinate 35,037,614 of NC_091198.1, forward strand.
TCAAGTCTATCACCACTTGTATGGTGATCAGGTGGCTTCTTTGATGGTGTCCCACCTACGGGCTTTGTCTTGGTGGAAGTATGAAGTTTCTTATTGGTACTTCAAGTTCTTTCTGACCCTTCGTCGTGTACTTCTATTTCTGATTGGATTGTCTTGTCCTTTCTTTCTCCGCCGCAGCTGGCGTTCGGCGTTGATGTTACTTTGGTGCCATTCCGTAAGCTGTCTCGAGCCTTGTTTCACCTCCGGCCTGCTCATGCGCTGCCTGAACTGTCCTGGTCTTTGGATTGGGTGCTCTCCTTTCTCTCTTCCCCTCGGTTTGTGGTGGCCCCTTCGGTTCCAGATTGCTTGTTGAAGGCTCTTTATCCTGTTGGCATTGGTCTCTGGGGTCGGGTCGGGGAGCTTCATGCTCTCCGCCGGCACAGGGGTTCTGCTCATTTTGCATTAGGTGATCATTTTGTTCGGCTGCAGTCGTCTCCTTTTCTGGCGAAGAATGAAGAAACTGCTGCTTTCTGGAGTGGGTTGTTGATGCTTGGTTGGTGAGGCCGGGGGTGCATCATTTGTTGTGTTCAGTTGCTGCTTTACTCTGCTATTTGCGCGCCACGGCCTGAGTGACCGGGGACGTGCTTTGGGTTTACCCCGTTTCCCTTCTTCCCTGTTCCCGGGTTCGGGTCTCCAGGGTTATTCATTCCAGCCAGCCTTCAGTTTATCCGTGCGCCCATGATGTTCGTAAGTTTGCTGCTTGCTGCCGTTTTTGGTAACATGTCTTGGGTTGACATTCGGGCACAGGGCTTTTGGAGGTCGAACAGGTTCCTAGCCACTCACTACCTGGTCAATGTCCCTGGGTCTGGTCGGGCCTGTGTTGCATTGGGTCGGCAAGTGCAGCCGGTTGTCTCGACTTTGTGTTGAGATGTGAGGAACAACCGCCACCCAGGTAATTCCCTTTTTTCTATTTGGGTAAGTAGCTCCAGGGAGCCGCTGGGGCTCCCTCCAGAAAACCAGCATTGAATGTAATGAAATGCTGCTTTCTAGGTGAGATCCTGGGGCTCCCAGGATCTGGGAACCGGTCGGCCGAGCGGACAGCACACTGGACTTGTGATCCTGTGGTCTCGGGTTCGATCCCGGGCGTCGGCGAGAAACAATGGGCAGAGTTTCTTTCACCCTATGCCCCTGTTACCTAGCAGTAAAATAGGTACCTGGGTGTTAGACAGCTGTCACGGGCTGCTTCCTGGGGGCGGAGGTCTGGTCGAAGACCGGGCCGCGGGGACACTAAAGCCCTGAAATCATCTCAAGATAACCCCCCTGGCATCCCTCCCTCCCTCCCTCCCTCCCGGTCAGCAGTTTCTTTTTGCATGTTTAGACATCCAGCCTAAGAACTGGCAGGCTTGGGTAGCCGGCGGAGGATCGGGGGCTTCCAGATCTTCCCAGAGGCTTGCCCTCTTTCCCTGAAGAGGGGAGCTTTTCATGGGGAGTTCTAGCCACTTGCTTCGGCTTTGGTAGCAATTCTTAACCAGAATGGGGGATCTCTTGAGGTTATCTTTAGATGATTTCGGGGGCTTAGCGTCCCCACGGCCCGGTCCTCGACCAGGCCTCCTTTTTGTTACACACCCCCAGGAAGCAGCCTGTAGCAGCTGTCTAACTCCCAGCCACCTATTTACTGCTAGGTAACAGGGGCATTAGGGTGAAAGAAACATTTTACCCATTTGTCTCCACCTCCACCGGGAATCAAACCCGGAACCTCAGGACTATGAATCCGAAGCGCTGTCCACCCAGCTGTCAGGCGGGATGCAGGCGATGAGTCACAATAACGTGGCTGAAGTATGTTGATCAATCCACACACTAGAAAATGAAGGGACGACGACGTTTCGGACCATTCTCAAGTCGATTGTGTCAGAATGGGGGATGTTTTGGGGCACCTATCTTTCTGGGTGCCTGACCGGGTTGATGGCAGACATAGAGTACAGTACTTCAGTAGTACTTCAAAATTATATACAAGGTGTGTATAGGGCCATTGCTCTTCTCGCCTCTCTGAGGAGGCCAGGTTCTGGCTGGTGGTCCCCGGTAGGCCTAGAACTTGATGTACCTTGACTGATGCCCAAAGTAATACTCCATATTAGCCCAGATAGCTCCGGGGAGTCTCCGGGTCTCGCCCAGAAATTGGCATTTCATTACAGTCAACGCTCCTTTTTTTAATTAGGCTATATTTTAATGTGTTTTGATGTTCTCATAACTCTGTGTTTTGAAATTAAAATGGTTGAGTTTGGAAACATTTTGACATTAACTCTACCTGAACATTTATATAAACAACAAAAATATGACCTTAACAATTGCACTATGAAGTTTTTGCCAAAAACAGGTGTGCACTGCAGGGTTTGAAAACTGACCTGATTATGAACTAGGCTACTGAAATAGGACAGCTTAACACTTTCGCTCGGGGATGACGCAGCATTGCGTCATCCGTTTACTGGCGGTAATGCCGGGGATGACGCAGCATTGCGTCATCCACTTTAAAAATTCGCCAAAAATCAGGTTATTATCCGATTTTCGGGGGACTGGTTTTAAAATGTGCGCCGATGTCTTCCCATTTTCTTTGTTGAGCCTCGTGGCCCTCAGGCGGCTTGGCACACGCCGTGGGCCCATTGTCTTTGCTCCACTGTTGTGACCAATGTCGTCTCCCCTCGCATCTCAAACGTGTGAACATTTCGGCTATTTTCCGTGGCTATATTTCTTACTGCGGCTTTAGAAACTATCTACGCTTACTCCACGATGGATAGTAATCATGAACAAGGCCCTTCCAGGAAGAAAATTGCGAAAGAAAGGCTTGAAAAGGGCGGGAATTGGGAGTGTAGCAGGAAGGCCTCTGAGCGCTCACTCACGGCTAACGCGTGGCCCGTCTTCAACTCGTCGGCGGTTGGAGCGTGACCAGGTTTTTTTTTTATATGCTAATGTTCCTCTAGAGAATTTTATTACGAACCCATTGAGACCAAAATGAAAGACCTAGGACAAAAATTGAGGTGACCAGAGTGAAAATAGTGAAAACATTTTATCCCGTTTGCGCGCTCCCGGGTAACTCGTTCGCACTTTCTCTGTTTGCTGCGGGTAATTAGCCGGGCTTTTGGAGTTTATATGCATTTAGTGCTGTAGAGAATTATATTGCGAACACAATGATACCAAATTTAATCTCGTAGAAGGAGAATTGAGGTGACAAAGTTGAAGAGAGTATACACTTTTCGGAATTAACGCGCGCTTCCGTGACACGCTGGGGCCCATATCGCCCTGTCGAGGGGTGGCGCGCGGGGTGAGCGAAAGTGTTAACCACTGCACTGCGCCAAACGATAAATGCCGTTCGCCCATTACTGCGCCTACCGACAAAAGTATTTTTATATTATTTCGAACACGGTCGAAACGCGCATGCGATAGGTTGAGTACGAAATAGACTCTTTGGACCTCCAGTGAGAGGCAACCATCTTGGAAAAAATTCCCAGAATGTCCTAGGGCTGCTGGCTGGGGTTAGTACTGAGTTAGCAACCATGGGTGGCGCACGTGCCTCTGGCTCCCAAACACCGGTCCGACGTGGTGTAAAAAGATCGCTCTCCGTCGGTGAAATTCAGATCTTATTGCTTGAAGAACATAAGGGTCATGTTATTGATGAAGCTAGGCGCAATAAGGACCTAAGACAAAAGTCGGATGCAAGTGATACAGCACTTATTAGGACGATACAGCGAATATATCCAGTTGTAGTGCGTATCCAGTTGTAGCTCTGAACACCACCCTTGCCATCTCCAATTTATATAGATAATACATAGATGAATTGTTTTCTGGGTTCAGTGATGATGCATCTGATATAATTAGCATAGATGAACAGTGTTAGCAGGTGGTGTTTTCCATAGATATTTTCAAGCATAGCTGAATCTCTTCCAGAATGGCTGAATCTCTTACAGATTGACTGACTCTCTCCAAAAATGACTGAATCTTTTCCAGTCAGGGACCTTACAATTGATCTTTTCAAGACAGAAAAATTGATCTTTTTCAATTTGATCTTTTCCTATACTCTTTTGAAGACTACCTAATGCTTTACAAGCTTGGCTACATAACACCTACAAGTACTGAAGCCAAGGATGTACGTGAGTGCGTTATTTGCAAGCACACAGAACGAAGAAACAGGAAGCGAAAATCCATCTATACCTGGTTCAACGAGAACGAATTTGCACAACCATGGACTACTATGTTGATTATTACTCACTTCTGAAGTACTGAGTGTGTAATACAGTGTATTACTGTGTACATAATGTGTGAAACTGTACATATTGTAATTTTAGTGAATTTTTAACAAGTAATATTGCGACAATAAACATTTTTTGTGGACACATTAGTGTCCACAATAGATGTGGACAATTTTTTTTTTTTTTTGTCTTATAAAAGTGTTCATTTGTGTTCCCTGATTACCGGAAAAAAAAAAATAGTAGGCGACATATTTTGGCCGCAATAGGGCGAGGAAGTTTGGCAAAAGTGTGGCGTTGACAGAGCAAGTGTTGAAGGCGGTCTGCTCCACACTAGTTGGCAGGTGGGAGTTGCCACAATAATATTATTACCGAATTATTTCATTGTCTCTGATCAATTTTTTTTCAGTATTATTATTCAATAGTGTGTAGTGTGATATATTTATAATAAAATGTGTGAACCATTGCTATACTCAAAAGTATTGTGAGCATTTTAGTAATTCAATTATTATGTTCATAAAATAATAAACAAATAGTTTTGCAGTTATTACACTATATACACAGGTGATATATAAGTATCTGCATGTTTTGTTCACCATAACATTACAACTAAGCTGGTATGGTAAGTTTAGACAATGACAGGTCACCTCACAATCAGCTGATGTTCCCTCCCTCCTTCACTGGTTCAAGGCCAGATACACTAACATTCCTCCTCCAACTATACTGTTTGTGATGTTATTACACTATACACATTATATATAAGTATCTACACTTGTGTTCACTGTAGCAATCCACTAAGCTGGTATGGTGAGGGCAGACAGTAACAGATGACCACACAGATTCGGCAGATGATGCTACCACCCCTCCCTCCCTCAGTATTTCTCTTCCCACCATACTACGCACAACGCAGATTATTACAACAGTCCTGCTATTATCAGAATCCTGGTTATTTTTATAACAGTTAGGCTTTTCTGTAATACTATCATCACTAAATAATACCAGTTATATACATATTGGCCCATTTTTAAGGCAATGCTGTGGTCACAAGCTGAACAGCAGTGCTGTGAGCTCATGCTGCATGCGCCGGCCTTGGTGGCTCATTCAGTACTGAGGCTCTCACACCCAAGCATGTTGCCCACAATTTTTAAATAAAATGGCAGCTGTTTACAAGAGCCCTGAGGAAGGTGATGTGAACCCAGTGTAATTGCAGGACTTTTAAATCTTGCGCGGTACTCCCACACATATGATGTGGTCCACAGTTCTGCGGCAATTACTCACCACATCATATGATGCGTTGCGCAGTTTAAGAGTTAATCCTAATTTTCCCCCGGAACACGACCGGCCAAATCGTTTTAACAACCAGTATCAATTCACTGCTGGGTGAACAGAGGCTGCACTTTAGGATTGCACCCCTGTCAATCCTCCCCGACCAGGATATGAACCCAGGCCAAAGTGTTCGCAAAGCGCCGGGTCGAGTGCTTTACCACTATGTCACGGGGACTTCTTTGCCCGGGTCCAGCTGTTGCTCCAGGTTCTAGCTCGGCTCAAATCCTATCAAGGGAGAGTCATTCTTCTGGTCCCGTGGTGGCCAACCCAGCCTTGGTTTCAGGCGCTGGTTGCTCGGTGTCCGGACCTGGGAGTTTTTCCGCGGCTCTGCCTCTTTCAGCAGGTCGTGCCGGTGAGGTATCTCTCTGGTTCAACTTACTCTTCCACTTTTCATGTCTGTTTTTTCTGGCGCAGGTGTATCGCTATTTGTAAGGCAATCATGTGGGTTCTTTGATGGTGTTCCACTTGTGGTCTTCATCTCGGCGACAGTATAAAGTTTCTTGGTGGTCTTTCCGCCATTTCCTTTCACTTTGTAGAGTTGTGTCTGTGGTGGTTACAGTTTTCTTGTCCTTTCTCTGTTGGCTTTTCCTGGACCTGCATTTTACACCAAATGCTGTCGATTCTTATCGTGTAGCGTTGGCGGAGCCGCTGCAGCTTGCATTCGGGGTGGGTGTCACTTCTGCCTCATTCCTCAATCTCTCTCGTGCATTTTTTTTTTATCTTTGGCCTGCTCATGAGCCGTCTGAGCCGTCTTGGTCTTTGGATCAGGCTCTTTACTTTCTTTCTTTTCCTCGGTTTGTCGTGATCCCTTCAGTTCAAGATTGCTTCGGGAAGCCTTGTTTTTGTTGACTTTGACCTCTGGGGGTCGGGTTAGGGAGCTTCATGCTCTTCTCCGTCAGCGGGGGTTTCTGTTCCTTTGGTCCTGGAGGTACTTTTGTTTGTTTGCAGCGTTCCCCTTCTTTACTGGTGAAGTATACGGCGGCTGGCTCGGCCAGAAAATCGTGTTTCATTTCATTCAACGCTAGTTTTCATGGTCTTTTGTGATTCTTGGATAGTAATTAACAAGATCAGAAACAAACATAATTTTTGTCAGTATTATTTTCTTGTACATAAGACACTGCATCAATGTAGTGCGTGCAATTTGGGTGTTAATTAGGTAGGTATGTTAATTAGGTAAGCATTGGTTTTGGGTTAACGTAATCTTTATAAATGTAAAATACAGTACTGTATTTCAGATTTGTATTATTTTACAGATAAATTTTACACGTTAAAGATCTTAACTGTGAGAGAAGCATGTGATGAAACACAAGATGACAGACAAGGAAAAATGCTCTTACACACTGAGCACGCACTCCTTTCCCTATTGTCTGGCCAGTGTGGCGTTATCCAGCATCATGGACTCTTTCAGGTAAGATTAAGAGTGCAAGTTGCAAACACGTCAGGTAAATGCCAGCTAAATATCAGTTTCTGGGAATGAATGAGATTGGCAGAATGGTACAAAATGTTATTTAATCACGTAAAGTTATTAGTAATATAATTGTTAAATATTGAATTGTATTAATATTAAATAATACTACAGTAATTTCGTATTAAATAATAATTGAAAATTAAATAATAATAATTTAATATTTTTTAATAATAATTTAATATTTTTTAATAATAATTTAATATTTTTTAATAATAATTTAATATTTTTTAATAATTAATATTTATAATAATAATTTAATATTTTTTAATAATTAATATTTGTTAATAATAATTTAATACTTTTTAATAATAATTTAATATTAACCATGGTGACACCATACTACACCACGGTATGTAATTACCTAAGTGTAATTACCTACGTGTAGTTACAGGATGAGAGCTCTGCTCGTGGTGTCCCGTCTACCCAGCACTCTTTGTCATGTAACGCTTTGAAACTACTGATGGTTTTGGCCTCCACCACCTTCTCACCTAACTTGTTCCAACCATCTACTACTCTGCGAAAGTGAATTTTCTTACATTTCTTCGGCATCTTTGTTTAGTTCATTTAAGTCTATGAGCTCTTGTTCTTTAAGTTCCCAGGTCTCGGGAAATCTTCCTATCGATTTTATCAATTCCTGTTACTATTTTGAATGTAGTGATCATATCACCTCTTTTTCTTCTGTCTTCTAATTTGGTTTATTTACTGCCTCTAACCTCTCCTCGTAGCTCTTGCCCTTCAGTTCTGGGAGCCACTTAGTAGCATGTCTTTGCATATTTTCTAGTTTGTTATTGTGCTTCTTAAGATATGGGCACCACACAACTGCTGCATATTCTAGCTTTGGCCTAACAAAAGTCGTGAACAATTTTAGTATTTCGCCATCCATGTATTTAAAAGCAATTCTGAAGTTAGAAAGCATGGCATAGGCTCCTCGCACAATGTTCTTTATGTAGTTCTCAGGTGATAGTTTTCTATCTAGAACCACCCCCGGTCGGCCGAGCAAACAGCACGCTGGACTTGTGATCCTGTGGTCCCGGGTTCGATCCTGGGCGCCGGCAAGAAACAATGGGCAGAGTTTCTTTCACCCTATGCCCCTGTTACCTAGCAGTAAAATGGGTACCTGGGTGTTAGTCAGCTGTCACGGGCTGCTTCCTGGGGGTGGAGGCCTGGTCGAGGACCGGGCCGCGGGGACACTAAAAAGCCCCGAAATCATCTCAAGATAACCTCAAGATAACCCCTAGATCTCTTTCTTTATCAGAATTCTTTAAAGATTTCTCACATAATTTATAGGTTGTGTAGGGTCTATGTTCTCTTATTCCACATTCCATAACATGGCATTTATTCACATTAAATTCCATTTGCCAAGTGGTGCTCCATATACTGTACTTATTTTGTCCAGGTCTTCTTGAAGGGCATGACAATCGTCCAAGTTTCTTATCCTTCCTATTATCTTAGCATCATCAGCAAATATGTTCATATAATTCTGTATACCAACTGGTAGATCATTTATGTAGACAATAAACATCACTGGTGCAAGAACTGAACCCTGTGGTACTCCACTTGTGACATTCTCCAGTCTGACACATTGCCTCTGATTACTGCCCTCATTTTTCTATCAGTCAGAAAATTTTCATTCATGTTAGAAGCTTAAGCTGTTGTTCTGGGCGTGAGAGGGGAAGGGCCACGCTATGCGAGCTCCGCGGAAAACAATATATATCTAGGGATATTTCAGTGATACAGGAGCTAAACACAGTCAGATAACTTTTAAAGTGTGTCTCAACATATTAACCAATATATCATAGTGATTACCATCCGACCGTTTGTGTTCAAGGAAAAATAAGTGAAATTCGTGTGTAGTCAACGCCTGCCCTCGTGGTGCCAGGAGGCCTTAGGCGATAGTTGCCAAGTCGTCAATAAATCACATCTCTCGCTATTGAAACATAAAGTAATCAGTGCCCATAGGGCTAAGCTCTTTATGCAAAACCTGTGTCTATTATAGCAAAAATTAAGATAACATTTTAATATCAAGTGAACAAATTATACACAAAATAAGTCCGTCGTGTGTATGTAAACAAGGGCCACTTGGAGGTAGGCCCACCCCAGTACCCTCTGTGTGTGTATTCTTTTAAATAGTGTAACGTACTCAGGTAACTAGTGCCCAGACACGGAAACTAGACGCCTCCGCTGTAAGATGTGGAAAATTGCAAGTAATGTAATCTAACAAGTGAACAAAACAAATTAATTTAAGAGTGCGACACGTGGTAGCAACACTGGCCGTCCATACTGCCCCTCCGGGCCTGTCTCAAGTTGGTAAACACCCACGGCCAATACCCACGGCCAGCACCCACGGTCAACAACCCCACCGGTCAACACCCCACCTTGTAAGACCTTGTAAGACCATCACCACTGAACAGAAGTGTTCAAAAAATGGCTTTGATAAAAACGTGCATAGAATGCAATGTGAAGGTAGATTACCAACAGAGCTTTCAATGCCAACTCTGTTCAGCAGCCATACACAAAAAATGTACCAACATGACTAACAATTCAAGGAGAAATGGTCCCAGTGACCACTCTGTGTACTGGCTCTGCAAAAAGGATGATGTAACTTATTTGAAATTGATGGAAATCCTGGATAAAACTCCCGCCGAAAACAGAGAATTACTAATTAATGCCTGCATAGCAATTTCTAATGTCTTCAAACAAACTGTACATGACACCAAGGTACAACCAGATGTGGCACAGAGCTCGGTGGCAGCGGCGCCTGAGCAGGGCGCGGAGTCGGGGAGGCCTGAGCAGGACGCGGAGTCGGTGATGCCTGAGCAGGGCGCGGAGTCGGGGACGCCTGAGCAGGGCGCGGAGTCGGGGACGCCTGAGCAGGGCACGGTGTCAACGGCGCCGGAGCAGAGCGCGGTGTCAACGGCGCCGGAGCAGAACGCGGTGTCACAGGCCCTGAAGCAGAGCACAATGTCGGGGACGCCGCAGCAGAGTGCGGTCCCTGGCAAAGGGAAACAAACAAAACAAGGCCCCAAAATCTGTTGGTATTACAAATGGGCTACCTGTAAGCATGGGGAATCAGGAAGAACAAATGGAACATGTAAATACGATCACCCTAAAAAGTGCAGAAACCTCCTCAATACATGTAAATGTACCAAAAGCTGTGAATTCTTTCACCCAGAAATTTGCAAGAACTCTTTGGACAGGAAAGAGTGCTTCAATGCTGAATGTCCAGCTTTTCATATAATAGGTACCAGGCAAATGAAACTGACAGACTACCACTATGAAAACAGCCACTACTCCATCGACCGGGATAATTTTTTAGCAAGAGGAGGAGGAGAAGAATGGCTAAAAATGACCAGACTTTACCACCAACTCGGTCAAATGCTAGAGAGGACGCAAACACAGCCTTTACTTACTTACCAGCCTTACTCCTTACCAGAGTCTCAGATATTAACACCAAGTAAAGCATCCAGCACTTCCACTAACACGATAACATCATTTATATTTGCCAACATCCAAGGTATAAAAACATGCAAATCCAACAAAGTTCACTTTATAGATGGTCTCCTTCATGAGGCAAATGCAGTGTTTGCAGCCCTAACGGAAACTCACACAAAGGACTACCTTGATGGTGAAATATGGATCTCGGAGTACAATCTTTTCAGATGTGATAGGAAACACCGGCTTCAGGGTGGGGTCAGTCTCTACATCAAAGAAACACTCATCTGTACTGAGCTGCTAAACACCTCAAATGATATGGTGGAAGTGCTGATAGTCAAAATAGAGATCGTAAATATAGTTATTGTCCTTGTATATAAGTCACCGGAGGCAAACCCTCAGCAGTTTAAAGACCAACTAATGAAAATAGAACACTGCTTGGAAAACCTCACAAATCTAGCTCCGAACATCATCCTGCTTGGGGACTTCAACCTACGGCACCTGAAATGGAAGCACCTGGCTAATACAGTAATATCAGAAAGAATACCAGGAAGTAGCCTAAATGAACAGGCACATGCAAATGACCTGCTACGGATGTGCGATGGGTTTGCCTTAAACCAGCAAATAGTAGAACCAACTAGGAAGAAGAACACGCTGGACCTCATTTTCACTAATAATGATGAATTGATCGGGAACATAATGATTACAAATACCTGTTACTCAGATCACAACTTAATTGAAGTTCTGACAACCATGGGGAATGGTCCTTCAAAACCAGTCCAGATTCCCAGTGGAAGAGATTTCAGCAAATTCAACTTCAATAATAAACAGATAAACTGGGAGCAAATAAACCAGGACTTCACAGAAATAAACTGGGAAGAACAGCTAGAAAATGCAAACCTGAACCAGTGCCTGGAAAAAATAAGCTCAGTAGCACTAGAAATATGTTCAAACCGCATACCCCTAAGAAAAAAGAGAAAGAGATGCAGATTGGAACGGGAATGTTGTTCCCTATATAGGCGAAGAAAACAAATCGCGGAACAACTTGAGAGTCGCACCCTATCTCAAGAACGGCGAAGAAGGTTAGGTAGAGAAATCGAAACAATTGAACTCAAGCTACAAGAATCATACAAAACCCAGGAGAGGCAAAGAGAGCAAAGGCCATCAGTGAAATAGAGAGAAATCTGAAATATTTTTTCTCGTATGCAAAATCAAGATAAAAAACTACATCTAGTATCGGGCCCCTGCGAAACGGAGATGGAACTTTCACCAATGACAACAAAGAAATGAGCGAGTTATAGAGGAAGCAGTACAACTCTGTTTTCAGCGAGCCATTAAACGCACTAAAGATTGATAACCCAAATGAATTTTTCATGGATATGATACCAACATCAAATCATATATCAGATGTCGCCCTATCCCCACTAGATTTTGAAGAAGCCATAAACAGTATGCCTATGCACTCTGCACCAGGCCCGGATTCATGGAACTCCATATTCATCAAGAACTGTAAAAAACCACTATCGCAGGCCCTTCACATTCTGTGGAGACAAAGCCTAGATACTGGCGTTATCCCTGACATACTAAAAACAGCAGAGATAGCACCACTCCATAAAGGAGGAAATAAGGCAGAGGCAAAAAATTACAGACCGATAGCACTAACATCGCACATCATAAAAATTTTTGAGAGAGTGCTAAGAAGTAAGATCACAAAATACATGGAATCACAGCATCTCCATAACCCCGGACAACATGGTTTCAGAACAGGCCGCTCTTGCCTGTCGCAGTTGCTGGACCACTATGATATGGCATTAGATGCTATGGAAGACAAACAAAACGCTGATGTAATTTACACAGATTTCGCAAAAGCTTTTGATAAATGTGACCATGGTGTTATTGCACATAAAATGTGTTCAAAAGGAATTACCAGGAAAATAGGCAGATGGATCTACAATTTCCTGACTAACAGAACCCAATGTGTAATAGTCAACAAAATATAATCCAGCCCATCAACCGTGAAGAGCTCAGTCCCCCAGGGTACTGTGTTTGCTCCAGTAATTTTTCTCATCCTCATATCAGACATAGACAAGAACACAACCTATAGCACTGCATCATCCTTTGCAGATCACACTAGGATTTTCATGAGAGTTGGCAACATAGAGGACACGGGAAACCTCCAATCAGATGTAGATCAGGTCTTTCTATGGGCTACAGAAAATAATATGGTGTTTAACGAGGATAAGTTCCAGCTCATGCACTACGGAAAAATTGAAAATATAAAAATGGAAACCACGTACAAAACTCAGGCAAATCATAACATAGAATGAAAAGGCAATGTAAAGGATCTGGGTGTACTCATGTCGGAAGACCTTACCTTTAAAGAACACAATAAAGTAGCCGTCACAACTGCAAGAAAAATGACAGGTTGGATATCTTATCTTGAGGTTATCTTGAGATGATTTCGGGGCATTTTAGTGTCCCAGCGGCCCGGTCCTCGACCAGGCCTTCACCCCCAGGAAGCAGCCCGTGACAGCTGACTAACTCCCAGGTACCTATTTACTGCTAGGTAACAGGGGCATTCAGGGTGAAAGAAACTTTGCCCATTTGTTTCTGCCTCGTGCGGGAATCGAACCCGCGCCACAGAATTACGAGTCTTGCGCGCTATCCACCAGGCTACGAAGCCTTGTTGGATAACAAGAACTTTTCACACTAGAGATGCTATACCGATGATGATACTTTTTAATATGCTTGTGCTCTCTAGAGTGGAGTACTGCTGCACAATGACAGCCCCTTTCAAAGCTGGAGAAATTGCTGACCTGGAGAGCGTGCAGAGATCCTTGACTGCTAGAATCCACTCAGTAAAACATCTAAATTACTGGGACCGACTAAAGAGCCTAAATCTGTACTCCCTTGAACGCAGGCGGGAGTGATACATAATAATTTACATGTGGAAAATAATTGAGGGGCTGGTCCCAAACCTGCACACAGAAATAACATCACATGAGACCAGAAGACATGGCAGGATGTGCAGAATACCCCCGTTGAAAAGCAGAGGTGCAACAGGTACTCTGAGAGAGAACTCTATCAACATCAGAGGCCCGAGACTGTTCAACACGCTTCCACTACACATAAGGGGCATAACTGGCCAACCCCTTCTTGAGGTTATCTTGAGATGGTTTCAGGGCTTTTTAGTGTCCCCGTGGCCCGGTCCTCAACCAGGCCTCCACCCCCAGGAAACAGCCCGTGACAGCTGACTAACACCCAGGTACCTATTTTACTGCTAGGTAACAGGGGCATAGGGTGAAAGAAACTCTGCCCATTGTTTCTCGCCGGCGCCTGTGATCGAACCCAGGACCACAGGATCACAAGTCCAGCGTGCTGTCCGCTCTGCCGACCGGCTCCCCTCGGTCTGGCAGGGGTGGGAAGCCCGCCAGTAGCACCGACTAGAAGCCCTCACTAGCCAGTCGTCGAGGTAGGCTAGACACCGAATCCCAAGCAGACTCAGACAGGGCACCAAGATCCAGTAAAGATGCATAAATACGCCAAGTGCCAATTACAAAATAGGGAAGGCAACAAAAGCGGCAAGCCTGAAGCCCCACCAACTGTGCCAGTCCCGGAAAACTGGATAGGAACGTGTCAAGAATGGAACTGGAGGTCCAGGGCCACCATCCAGGCACCCGGCCCCAACAGAAGCCGGACAGGAGACAACAGTCCTCCGATGAGGGCATAGAATCCAGGGCGTAGACTGAAGAAGTTCAGAAAAACCGCAGATTTGACAGGCCCATATCTGCATAGAGCAGACGGGAACCCCAGAAGGATGGGGCGGATCGACCACGTCCAACGCACCCACTAAGATGACATGACGAAGTGCAGAGGAAGAAGCCCATCCCGCTAGCCTCAAACCCCCTAAAGTGGAAGAAGCCGTCCACTGCCGCCACCAGAGGCCAGAAGACAACCAAAAGCGCCCACCAACAGCGGGACCATACGAGAGTCAACAGAGCAAGCTGCTCCCCCAGTGCCCCGTCAACAGAGAAGGGAACAGAGCCCCTTCCGAAAGAAAAAGTATACATACACATATACACACATGTGCACACACAGTGTACACATGTACATGCACATGTGTACACATACACGTGAAAAGAAAATTACAAGTCTCCGACCAGTGGGCAGAGAGCACCACTTCGGCCAGGCGAGGAAGGCACAAAACTGCAACAAAAGGTCCACCTCGACAACAAAACTCCAAAGTCCCAGCACAACACATGCCTACACCCAAAAAGATCAGTCTGCAAGCCAGGGAGATCCCGGAATCCCCAGAAGGCAGAAGCGGGTCACACACGAGGAAACAAAGCCCCCTGAACCCACAAAGGGGGCCCAAGAGGAAGAAACCTCTGGAACGAAACCAAAGAACCCAAAGGAACCCGGAATCGATCCAGGGGGAGCCCAAATCACCACATTTTTTTATATGAATACAGAATTATATGAATATGTTTGCTGATGATTCCAAGATAATAGGAAGGATATGAAACTTAGATGATTGTCATGCCCTTCAAGAAGACCTGGACAAAATAAGTACATGGAGCGCCACTTGGCAAATGGAATTTAATGTTAATAAATGCCATGTTATGGAATGTGGAATAGAAGAACATAGACCCCACACAACCTATATATTATGTGAGAAATCTTTAAAAAATTCTGATAAAGAAAGAGATCTAGGGGTGGTTCTAGATAGAAAACTATCACCTGAGGACCACATAAAGAATATTGTGCGAGGAGCCTATGCCACGCTTTCTAACTTCAGAATTGCTTTTAAATACATGGATGGCGATATACTAAAGAAATTGTTCACGATTTTTGTTAGGCCAAAGCTAGAATATGCAGGGGTTGTGTGGTGCCCATATCTTAAGAAGTACATCAACAAACTGGAAAAGGTGCAAAGACATGCTACTAAGTGGCTCCCAGAACTGAAGGGCAAGAGCTACGAGGAGAGGTTAGAGGCATTAAATATTCCAAAACTAGAAGACAGAAGAAAAAGAGGCGATATGATCACTACATACAAAATAGTAACAGGAATTGATAAAATCGATAGGGAAGATTTCCTGAGACCTGGAACTATAAGAACAAGAGGTCATAGATATAAACTAGCTAAACACAGATGCCGAAGAAATATAAGAAAATTCACTTTCGCAAACAGAGTGGTAGACGGTTGGAACAAGTTAGGGGAGAAGGTGGTGGAGGCCAAGACCATCAGTAGTTTCAAAGCGTTATATGACAAAGAGTGCTGGGAAGACGGGACACCACGAGTGTAGCTCTCATCCTGTAACTACACTTAGGTAATTACACTTAGGTAATTATTTGCCGGCAGAGATACTCCAAAGAAGGCAAAGCACAGCCCCCAGACAGAACCCCCTGGGAAACGGTCAAAGCAGACCGAAAACCGAGGGACAAGGCGTGGGAGCAAGCATAACAGACTGGGACACTGTGCCCAAACCCTAGGGCCTAGACCCAAAACAGACAAAACGGAAAACCCAGAGCAAAATCAACACTCAAACGTTCCCAGAGGAACAGGAAACGGCCAGAAAAGCAAAGAAACGACAACAGGAGAATAAAACCCCTGAAAGAGGTGAAAAACTCATCCAAGACGCTCGCTTGCACACCCAGGCACATGTAAACAAACTGCAACGCCGCCCTGGTGGCCACGCCGGGAAACCGGCAGAAGAAAATGGCCACCAGAATAGAGGGCTGTGACCAACACAAAATACACGAAAACACGCCAGCAAAAGTGGGAAGCAAGCAGACTGGATGGGCGAAAAACTCCGCCCAGAAGCAGAAAACCCAGGCAGGGGCAAACCGCCCCAGAACTGCTAGTAGGCATCCCCCACAGCCCCGGGAACCCGCAACAGAGGGCCCCGGGGCAGAGCCGTCCTCCAAGCCTTCCGCCCTTAAAGAAAAGGAAGAATCCATGGGAAAGGCAGCAAGAAAGAGCCGCTGGTAAGACCCAGAAGCCTTGGCAAGAGGAACAGGCTCGAAAACCTCGGTCCCCAACCCGAACGGGGCAGCCCCCGAAAACCGCCCGAGTCTTGGCCCCAACTAAACCCCGCTCCGACCCCAAAACCCGCAGACGGTTCGGAGCCGGGAACAGGGAGGGAAAGGGGCGAACAGCACCTAACCGAAACGGGGCGGCCCCGGGGCATCCAAGTGAGAAACCAACCTAGCGTGTTGCAGCAACCTAACCTAGCTTGCAACACGGATGCCGCCTGTACTCTGAACAGTAATAACATCAGGAGAGTACTGGAGAACAAGCAGAGAATCTCTATCTCTCTCGCAAGACTCTGGGTCAAGGTATCAGTGACCCAACAGGCAGCATGACGGAGGTAAAAGTGGCGACTGTCACCCGGAGACAAGGGCACAGCAACCAACGATCCTGTACAAGACAGATTGGAACGCGGAAGACACATTCAATAGGTCCACTGAGCCCCGACAGGGGTTTCCAGGGCCCCGTAGGCTGACTGCTATGGGAAGCCCGGGCAAGGTGTTGCTAACTGGTTAAGTAACCCAAAAATAACAAGGGGTAGAGGACAACACTGAAAACCCCTGCGACATGTACAATCACGGGGGCCTAGCAGAGGGCCACCAAACACTACCAGTGGAACTATGGCTACACTGGGCAGACCCCCACCAGGAAAAATGAAAATAAAAACAAAAGAAAAACCCCGCAAAAGTACACCGTCTCCAGAGGCAACAGGAACCGATCACTGCTTAGGTGGCAGGTCACGCAACACCTTGATGCCCTAACCAGTACAATACCAGTCCCTTCCCAGGGCCAAACAAGGGTCCCAAGCCCCACCTGGTGCCAAGGGCGAGGCAAATGCCGAGCAGCAAGAAGCCTCTACGGAAATGGTTCCCAAACACCCCAGGGAAGATAACCCTGACACGCAGGGGCAGTACTCACAGGGCGCTTAGGGAAGTCAGCCACTAAGCGCATGCAGCCCCGGCACTAATGAGGTACTCTTGGCCACCGCACAACACAACACACGGCAGTGAACTGCCACACAAGGCAAACACCACCTAGGAAACTGAGGCCAGAGAAGCGTCTAGCCCGGTTGACATTAGCTTATGAACTGATGCTAGACAGCCGGCCCGGTAGGTCCAGGGTTCCTTTCCCCCTCTCGGGACGGGGAGGGCTGCGTGGACGATCGGCATGGCAGTAAAGTGTGATGTTTGCTTGTTTCCTTGGGATTGTAGAGAGTTGCTACCTCTCAGTTCGGTTTTTGTTTTAGTTTTTTACCATGTGGGGGTTTGTTTTGTTATGCCTACCTCTCTGGGTGCCTAACCCCGGTTGATGGCAGATAAAGAAAACCCCAACCACAAGGTGGTTTTCCAGGGCCATTGCTCCCTGAAACCTATCTGAAAGGGCCAGGTTCTGGCACTGGTCCCTGGTAGGTCTGAACTCCTTAGCTAATGTCCCGGTTTAATATAACATACATTAGTCTGATAAGCTCCAGGGAACCGTAGGGGCTTCCCACAAAAAAATGAGGAAACCAGAACTTTCCAGGGAGGAAAAGAATGAAGAATATTCTCTCCGAGAAGAAAACCCTGGAAGGATATCCCAAGAGCAACACAAACCCAAAGGACACCAGGAACACCTACCAAGAAACAAGCCACAAAGACCTTGTTAGATCTCTTAAACCCAGGAACTGGAGATCAGCCAAAGACATTAGGAAAGTTGTCAGTCAAAGCTGTGAACTGTTGAACATCAGTAGGCCCAAGGCAGCCTGCTAGTCTGACTAGAGTTAAAGACCCTACTGAACAACCTGAGACAAATGAACATCAGAACAGGGAATCAAGGAAAGAGGATCAACAGCCAGTGAATCCCCCAAAACAGTGTAGATGGTGAGAAGGTAGCTTACAAAGCTAGCCACAACTGGCCACAGAAAAATTATGTACATTCAACCTAACAAATAAGTTAATACCTTAAGGAGTTGGCAACTCCAGAAGCCAACTGTTCCATTCCCTGCCAGAAAATTAAGAGGTTGCAAATGAAGAAACTGCCCAACCAAGTAAATGGAACAGAATTCCTCTTCCAGAAGAGAGCATGAAGCTCCCATCAGTCTGAAAACCGGACGTGAGGGCAAACATAAACAAAGCTATGAAATAGATAACATGGACTGAAGGGGCAACTGAAAAGGGTCAAACTACTGGCACGATACAGACTACAACCAACAAAGACAGACAAAAAGATGAAAGAGTGCAACAAGAAATGTTATACTACCTCACAGTGTTCCCCTCACAGTGTTCAAGAGAGAACTGGATAAGCACCTCTAAAGGATACCTGATCAACCAGGCTGTGACTCATACGTCAGGCTGCGAGCAGTTGCGTCTAACAGCCTGGTCGACGACCAGGCCGTGGGGACACTAAGCCCCGGAAGCACCTCAAGGTAACCTCAAGGTACCTGTCACCCCTCCAATATTTTCCAGTTTCCAGAACAACCTCTTATGTGGAACTCGGTCGAAAGCCTTCTTTAGGTCCAGATAGATGCAGTCAACCCAACCATCTCTTTCCTGTAAAGTCTCTGTGGCTCGGTCATAGAAACTGAGTAAATTTGATACACAGGATCTTCCAGATCGAAAACCATACTGTCTATCTGATATTATATCATTTCTCTCCAGGTGTTCTACCCATTTTTTTTTTTTCCAATATTTTCACTATTACACTTGTCAATGATACAGGTCTATAATTGAGGGGGTCTTCCCTGCTAACACTTTTATAGATTGGAACTGTGTTAGCCTTTTTCCACACGTCTGCTACGACTCCTGTACACAGGGATCTTTCAAAAGAAGATAGAGAGAAGCTGAAACTGAACCTCGCCGAGGCAAAACGTTTAAATAAGAGCAGGAATGAAGAAGAAATCAATTCTTTTTTCTACAAAGTGATAGGGGTAGGCAGACCAGTAAAGTGGTACATAAAGGCAAACCAACAAAATCATTAGAGAAATGGGGAGTGAAAAATAAGAAGAGGGGGAACAAGTTCCTCAAGATTGCATACACCAACATAGATGGAGTAAGATCAAAGATACTGGAGTTAAGTGATATAATACAGCTGCAGACACCAGATATTGTTGCACTCACGGAGACAAAACTTGAATATGCTATTTTAAATGAGGTCATATTCCCAAGGGGCTACTCAATTTGGAGACGGGACAGAAAAATCAGGAAAGGCGATGGCGTTGCTGTGCTGGTGAAAGAACACCTAAAGGTGAACGAAATAGTGACTGCCAATCCACAAGAAGTTGACATAATAGCACTAGAGATCTGCCATGAGGATGATAAACTAATGATCATAAATGCATATAGTCCACTGCTAAGCAGCACATGGTCAAAGGAGGAGCTAGATAGTAAACGAGAAGGTTTTATAACAATAATGAGAGAGATCATAGCGAGAGCGGATAACGATAGTTCACGACTGTTGATAGTCAGCGACTTCAACTTGAAATCCATAGACTGGGAAGCATGTGAAGCTAAAACAGAAGATTTCTGGACCTGTAAATTTGTAGACCTCATCCTGGAAACATTCTTGTATCAACATGTTAACAAGCTACGAGGATGAGGGAAGGCGACGTTCCCTCCATGCTAGATTTGATATTTACCAGGAAGGAGGAAGAAATATTTGACATTCAGTACCTTCCTTCCTTGGGTAAAAGTGACCATGTCTTTTCGGGAATAAAGTATGCAATGCGTTATAATCTGGAAGAAAATATGACGGTCGATGCAAATGAAAAACCTGACTTTAGGAGACACCATTATGGCAACCTTAGAAATTTTTTTAGTGAGTATAATTGGACAGACTTGTTGCTAGGCAAGGAAGTGAATGAGATGTATGTCAGGTTTTGTGAAATATATGATAAAGGCACAAACAAATTTATACCAAAACAGAGAAGCAGAACTAGGAATCAGGATTGGTTCAACAGAAAGTGCGTGAGGGCCAGAGACCAAAAGACACAAAAATGGAATCAATACAGGAAGAGGCCGAACCCCCAAACATACCAGCGATACAAAGATGCGAGAAACAACTACACGGCAGTGAGGAGAGAGGCAGAAAGAAATTTTGAAAAAGGGATTGCAGACAAATGCAAAACAGAAACAGGTCTATTCTATAAATTCATAAACAACAAATTGCAGGTAAAGGATAATATTCAGAGGTTGAAAATGGGAAATAGATTCACGGAAAATGAAAAGGAAATGTGTGAAACATTAAACGAGAAGTTCCAAAGTGTGTTTGTACAAAATGAAATCTTCAGGGAACCAGATACAATAAGAATTCCAGAGAACAACATAGAGCACATAGAGGTGTCTAGAGACGAAGTGGAAAAAATGCTCAAGGCGCTAAATAAGAACAAAGCAGTTGGTCCAGATGGAGTTTCACCATGGGTTCTGAGAGAATGTGCTCCTGAGCTCAGCATTCCTCTTCAACTGATTTTTCAGGCATCCCTGTTTACAGGAGTTGTAGCTGATGTGTGGAAAAAGGCTAACATAGTTCCAATCTACAAAAGTGGAAGCAGGGAAGATCCCCTTAATTATAGACCGGTATCATTGACAAGTGTAATAGTCAAAATATTGGAAAAAATAATTAAATCTAAATGGGTAGAACACCTGGAGAGAAATGATATAATATCAGACAGACAGTATGGTTTTCGATCTGGAAGATCCTGTGTATCGAATTTACTCAGTTTCTATGATCGAGCAACAGAGATATTACAGGAAAGAGATGGTTGGGTTGACTGCATCTATCTGGACCTAAAAAAGGCTTTCGACAGAGTTCCACATAAGAGGTTGTTCTTATGTGGAACCGGTTGTTCTTATGTTGTTCTTATCTTGAAACTGGAAAATATTAGAGGAGTGACAGGTACGCTTCTAACATGGATGAAAAATTTTCTGACTGATAGAAAAATGAGGGCTGTGATCAGAGGCAATGTATCGGACTGGAGGAATGTCACAAGTGGAGTACCACAGGGTTCAGTTCTTGCACCAGTGATGTTTATTGTGTACATAAATGATCTACCAGTTGGTATACAGAATTATATGAACATGTTTGCTGATGATGCTAAGATAATAGGAAGGATAAGAAACTTAGATGATTGTCATGCCCTTCAAGAAGACCTGGACAAAATAAGTACATGGAGCGCCACTTGGCAAATGGAATTTAATGTTAATAAATGCCATGTTATGGAATGTGGAATAGGAGAACATAGACCGCACACAACCTATATATTATATGAGAAATCTTTAATGAATTCTGATTAAAGAAAGAGATCTAGGGGTGGTTCTAGATAGAAAACTATCACCTGAGGACCACATAAAGAATATTTTGCGAGGAGCCTATGCCACGCTTTCTAACTTCAGAATTGCTTTTAAATACATGGATGGCGATATACTAAAGAAATTGTTCACGACTTTTGTTAGGCCAAAGCTAGAATATGCAGCAGTTGTGTGGTGCCCATATCTTAAGAAGCACATCAACAAACTGGAAAAGGTGCAAAGACATGCTACTAAGTGGCTCCCAGAACTGAAGGGCAAGAGCTACGAAGAGAGGTTAGAGGCATTAAATATGCCAAAACTAGAAGACAGAAGAAAAAGAGGTGTTATGATCATTTCATACAAAATAGTAACAGGAATTGATAAAATCGATAGGGAAGATTTCCTGAGACCTGGAACTTTAAGAACAAGAGGTCATAGATATAAACTAGCTAAACACAGATGCTGAAGAAATATAAGAAAATTCACTTTTGCAAACAGAGTGGTAGACGGTTGGAACAAGTTAAGGGAGAAGGTGGTGGAGGCCAAGACCGTCAGTAGTTTCAAAGCTGTTATATGACAAAGAGTGCTGGGAAGACGGGACACCACGAAGCGTAGCTCTCATCCTGTAACTACACTTAGGTAAAAACACTTAGGTAAAACAGGGATGCCTGAAAGATCAGGTGAAGTGGAATGCTGAGCTCAGATGCACATTCTCTTAGAACTCATGGTGAAACTCCATCTGGGCCAACTGCTTTGTTCTTACTTAGCTCCTTGAGCATATTTTCCACTTCATCTCTAGACACCTCTATATGCTCTATGTTGTCATCTGGAATTCTTATTGTGTCTGGTTCTCTGAAGATTTCATTTTGTACAAACACACTTTGGAACTTTTCATTTAATGTTTCACATGTTTCCTTTTCATTTTCCGTGAATCTGTTTCCCATTTACAACCTCTGGATATTATCCTTTACCTGCAATTTGTTGTTTATGAATTTGTAGAATAGGCCCTGGTTCTGTTTTACATTTATCCGCTATCCGTTTTTCAAAATTTCTTTCTGCCTCTTTCTTTACTGCCGTATAGTTGTTTCTGCCGTACAGTTGGTGTAGTGGTTAAGACACTTGCCTGGCATTTCGCGAGTAATTTGTCCTGGGTTCGTATCCTGGGTGAGGAGGATTTACTGGGCGCAAATCCTTAACACTTTCGCGCACCCCGCCCGCCACCCCTCAACTGTGCGATATGGGACCCAGGGTGTCACAGGAGCGCACGTAAATTCTGAAAAGTGTATACTCTCTTCAACTTTGTCACCTTAATTCTCGTCCTACGAGATTACATTTGGTATCATTGTGTTCGCAATAGAATTCTCTACAGCGCTAAATGCACATAAACTCCAAAAGCCCAGCTAATTACCCGCAGCAAACAGAGAAAGTGCGAACGAGTTACCCAGGAGCGCGCAAACGCGATAAAATGTTTTCACTATTTTCACTCTGGTCACCTCAATTTTTGTCCTAGGTCTTTCATTTTGGTCTCAATGGGTTCGCAATAGAATTTTCTATAGGAACATTAGCATATAAAATAAAAAACCTGGTCACGCTCCAACCGCCGACGAGTTGAAGACGGGCCACCTTGTGTCCTAGTGCTGTTTTCAGGGTTGTGCATGAGCTGGGAGTAATCTTCTCAGGTACTCGGGCTGCATGTGCTTAGGGTTCTCTTCCCTAAGTGCCATGTAGGTACTGCCCTTGGGGCTTGGAGTGATCTTCCACAAGTCACCTTGGGGTCTAGCTCTGTTGGTCTTTTGCTGCTCAGTAACTGACTGCCCTGAGTGTGCTGGGGGGATTTCCTCCTCCCTTGTTTACCTTAGTATAAAGGGTAGTTTTCACTGGTAGGGGTACTGGGTACTGCACAGCTAGTTATCATCTCTTATAGCAGCCAGCTATGTTCCGCATGGGTACGTTGTCCTCTTGCGGGGTTTATTTATATCTGTGTTTTTGGGTGGTACCCCTGCTAGACCCCCCATGAGTGGACATATCCTGGGGGTTTAGCTTTTAGCAGTTTTGAATGCTAGACTTGGGCACCGGTTCGCAGTACCCTGCCTGGGCTTTCCCTTAGCGATACCAGTCTAAGGGCCTTGGGAATCCCCGGTTCCAGGTTTTTCGACTTGGTTCCAAGTGAATTGTTTTTAGTCTCCTTTGGCTATTTTGCTGCATTGTTTTCTTTGAACTTTTCAGTTATCTGTATTACTTCACTTACTTTCTAGATATTTTCTCCATGAAGGTGATCTTAATACCCCATGCCTCTGTGAGGGAGGGGAGGCAGGTTCTAGCTCTGGTCCCCGGTAGGCCATAAAGGACTGCTATTGGTGATGACCTAATAGGAGGGAGCCATCTCATTGAGCTAGCATCAGGGAGCCACAGAGGCTCTACCAGAAAGAGGTGTTTCATTACATTCAATGCTGATTTTATTATTAGTTTAAGGTATTTTAAATGGTAACATTTTAATTTTATATTATCAAATAATCCCTAATAATTTCAGGATTATGCTTGTGGAGCTCGAGAACAAACTAGTGGAGCAATTGTAGCTACTGGGGGACTTGTGCGACGTGTGTGTCTAGTATTAGACTGCGTTACACCGCACGATTATTGCCCCCACACTGCGGATTTAATCAACCTCCAACACTATGTTATCACAAAGAAGAAGCTAGCAGAACGTGATGCTCTTACTATCTTCTATAACATTGTAACTGTGGTCCACAGTTTACATGAGGTAATATAATTTCATTATTGTTGTTTCACTTGTTTAACTATTTTGTTGTGGATCCTCAGTTTTGACATGATTTCTCATCTTGTATCAAAATGTTTCTAAAGAAAACTATATTTTCTGTGGGAAAATGAGCTCCCTGAAGCTCTCCCACTGATATAGTGCTATCCTATTTGGGGTCATCAGTCATAGTTGTTGTTGCCTACCAGGGACCAGAGCCAGAATCTGGTCCCCCCTCAGAGAGGTGCAGGGAGCAATGTCCTATGAACAATCTACATTTAATTAACCACTGCGCTGCATTAAAATATGACACCCCTGTGGTGCACTAGAAATTTATTATATCCAAAAAATTATTTTCTCTTCTTATATTGTTAAAATGCAGTCTCTGATCACGAGAAACTAAAATAAAATATTATATCTGACATACTCTAGCATGGAGTTGAGAAGTTGAGCAATTTATGTGCGCTGAGTGATGAGGCACTCGGGGACACTCGTCCCCGCCATCCTTTGGGGCAGCAGTTGCTGCAAAAATAATTTTTCATAATTATTTCAATGTTTCTCATTCGTTTCTTCTCGTATTTTTTGGTGTATTATTATTCAAAAGTGTGTAATATATGGAATTTATACAGTTAAATGTGTGGCATATCACTATACTGAAAATTGTGGAGCTCGTATATGGTGACACGCATATTCTAAGATTAATCAAACAGTGTTATTGCTGTTATTACACTATATACACATGTTATACACAACAAGAATCCAAGGTCAGAGCCTAGTGGCCGACAGAAGAGTGTGGCAGGGGCTGCCCCAAATACATTTTTACTTAATTATTTCAGTGTCTGTGAATGGTTTTATATATTTTTTTTTTTTTTTTCTTTTTTTTCTTTTTTTTTCAGTAAAATTATTCAGTTGTGTGTAATTTATGGAATTTAAACAGTTAACCCTTAAACCGCACAATACATATATAGATGATTTTAGTAAGAAAACCGAAACCGTGCAATACATTAACCCTTAAACTGCACAACACGTCATATGACGTGTTGAGTAACTTACCGAAAAAGTGCGCATCACATCATATGACGTGTTGGAGTACTACGCAAGATTTAAACGGCCCGCAGATACACGGGGTTCACCACACCTTCATCAGGGCTCTTGTAAACAGACGCCATTTTTTTAAAAATCGTGGGCCAAACTCCCAGGTGTTAGGGGCCTCAGTATTGAGTGAGCTACGAAGCCTGACGCACGCAGCATGAGCTAACAGCACTGCTGTTCAGCTTGTGACCACAGCATCGCCTAAAAATGTCATAATATACGTGTTCATGCTATTATGTAGCGATGATATTATTGCAGAAGACCCATGACTGTGATAAAACTGACCAGGGTTCTGATAATAGCAGGATTGTGGTGATATTTAGTGCTATGGGAGGGAGGGTGGTGGCGATGTCTTCTGACTGTGTGTGGCCACCTTTTATTGACTGCACTCACCATACCAGCTTAGTGGTTCGCTATGGTGAACACAAATGTAGATACTTATATATAACGTGTGTATAGAGGGTATAAACAGCAAGAGGAGTAGGTTGGGAGCCGCCATTTTGGTGAGGGCGGTGGCGTCGTCTGCACGACGCCACCGTGCAGACGACGGTGTTGTTTACTGGTTACCACGATGGTCTTTGGGCAACCATACCAGTTTACTTGTACAAGTATGGTGAATAAAACAGGTAGATATTTATATATAATGTGTGTATATAGCGTAATAACACCACAAACAGCATTGTTAGAGGAGAAATATTAGTGCGTCTGGCCTTGAGGGCGGCAGCCATCAGCTGACTGTGTGTGGGGGAAAACCTGACTCCAATAACTAATAATTAAATATATACTTCGATAGCTATGAAGGACCACCACTTTTTAGGAAAAAGTAGAAAACAAAATAAAGCAATGGTAAAACTAATCCCAAGAACTAGTGTCCTATGGATCTTAGTGAAACTGTATTTCTGATATAAATGGAGTCAAATTAACTTACACAAAATTGGGGGGTTACATGCTAAAAGATGAATACATCCCTAGCATTATTCTGGTGCTGGTTCTTCACCAGAGTAAATAAAATATGAAAGTAAATAAGGTTGATTATATAGTATTAATTGGAGGTAAATGCTCCTCAATATACTACTGAAATGTTGAACAGTATCAATAAATCAATGGGTTAGTATAATTGATCTCTTTTAGAAATCACTACTGTAATTACAGAGTTATTGCTACAGATAAAAAAGGGACAGCTTAGCTGTAATCTAGTGAGGTGTAATCAGTTGGTACGCTCCACCGACGACGTGTTGCATAGGGCAAATTGTTGCACGGAACGGTGGGAAGTCTAGCACCTCAGTTGGCGTCGCCTTGGTACTGGAAGACAATTACATTGTAGAAATCGTCTACATAATAAGTAACTACAAATAAATCCTAAATCATGAGGATAACTGTAGGAAATTTCAGCCAATATCTGTGCAATTTATATTCAAACACTGTAAATTTCTTCTATAGAGAAATAATAAAAATAATCATCTATTCAGATTGTAAAATTACTAAAGACATGTACGGGATTTATTTATTTCTTCTACGGCCTAACGACAACTAGCCTAAATGTTAATTGTGGCCACATAATAACAAAAAGGTAAACCTAGCTGCCAAGCCGCGTGTCCATTGATGTGGAGACTTGAGCAATTCCTCGTCCTCCAGCTGCTGCTTGAAAGGCGTTGACTTTGGAATTGCTCATATGCTAGTCAGGGACACGGCTATTGTGCCAGATAACGTGGCACCGCTCTACTGGTCGTTGGAGCGAAATAAATGAGATCAAAATGTAGCTCTGCTACACGCTTTTAATGGCGTCCGCGTCGTGCTCTCTTGTTCTCTCGTCTCTAGTGACGCTCTCCCATCTTCCCCCCCTCTTCCTTATTGCGCATGCGCGGCTCTCGATAGACATCTCGAGCGTAAATGGATATGTATATATCGCAATTGATTAAGGAAGGAAGAGGTAGTGACGAGTATTAATATCACATTAAATTCTTCTGTGATAAAATTGAATTTCTCGTAACATAAATTGGCTTATTAAAGTTGTGCAGCCAATCGAGGAAATTAAAGTAAAATCATTTACATCAAAGTAATTTCCTCTAGAATGTTTGATATCAACTAAATAAGGGAGTTCCAGTAAGTAGTAGTATACTACGAAATTAAACTTATTAGTAAGTAACTATTTTTAGTAAAGGAAATGATAAACTGGATTCTTGTTATAAATCCAACTAAATGTGGAGAGAATTCATGTTACTGCCTGTCGTTCCTCACGTCGTCACTCTGACTAGGAAGAATCTGGCAATATGTCTAAATAAATCATGATAATGATTAAATCTACAAGTTAGTAATTTTAGTAACTACTTGTAGTTAATACAAAGGTTGTATAAAATACAAAAATGTATAAAACTGTTGGTTATTTCCAACATAACTCCGGGGAGAGAAAACTCGGGTCGTAGTTCAGGTATTAGTACTAACGTGCACCTGTTTCTCTATCGTAAGTTATATTCATGGGTTAGTAGGTTAGTACGCACCTAACGAATGTCCCGAATCTGTGGTAGATGACTCTAAGTCAACATGGGGACGTAAATAAACATTGAAAATTATTGAATAATTCCTTTGTAAGAAACAGAAGGACATTAACAAAATAAATTATGAATAATTGGTTCATTTAAGATTAAGGAGACCTCATCAATACAGTGAGGATACTGTCCATGGTCACTATGACTCGTAACTAATTACTGGACATCAACTCATCACTGCATCAGCGTAGTCACCTCAAGTTTTAATGATAAGTTATCTACTCTTGAATAGAATCAAAATATTGTTTAAGTTTCTGTTTGCAGTTCTGAGCAGCGACTCTTGATGGTCTTGTGCTCGGTTGAGTAGAATCATTGTTCTCTGAAACTTGGGTTACAGGTATATCTGTAGAACACTCGTGTTCTGCTAACTCTAAAGGTACTAATTTTTCTAGTGTTTTCAAGGTAGTAGTGCCTCGACACTGAACTTTAACAATTCGTAATACACCATGGTGGTCAGGATGGATGTCAACAATTTTACCTATAGGCCAATCTGACCTGGGTCCATCACTGTCCACTAGGACAAGACCACCTGGTTTAAGTTGAACTTTAATGTATGGGCTTGCAGCTCCATAATGATATTCTCTTAAAGCAGTTAAATATTCACGTGTCCAGACCTCATTCCATTTCTCTATTACTCTTGAAAGGTGTCTATAACTCTCCACCAAGTCACTTGCTTTGACACACGAAGGGTCAGCTGGATCCTCGTCTCCTAGAGATATTAGAGGGCTTAGAAGACCACCATGAATCAAATGAGAGGGGCTTAGGGGTTCTCTTTGGGAGAAATCTTCTGTTAACACTTTCGCTCACCCCGCGCGCCACCCCTCAACTGTGCGATATGGGACCCAGGGTGTCACGGGAGCGCGTGTAAATTCTGAAAAGGGTATACTCTCTTCAACTTTGTCACCTTAATTCTCGTCCTACGAGATTAAATTTGGTATCATTGTGTTCGCAATAGAATTCTCTACAGCACTAAATGCATATAAACTCCAAAAGCCCGGCTAATTACCCGTAGCAAACAGAGAAAGTGCGAACGAGTTACCCAGGAGCTCACAAACGCGATAAAATGTTTTCACTATTTTCACTCTGGTCACCTCAATTTTTGTCCTACGTCTTTCATTTTGGTCTCAATGGGTTCGCAATAGAATTCTCTAGAGGAACATTTTCATATAAAGTATAAAACCTGGTCATGCTCCAACCGCCGACGAGTTGAAGACGGGCCACGCGTTAGCCGCGAGTGAGCGCTCAGACGCCTTCCAGCTACACTCCCAATTCCCTCCCTTTTCAAGCCTTTCTTTCGCAATTTTCTTCCTGGAAGGGCCTTGTTCATGATCACTATCCATCGTGGAGTAAGGGTAGATAGTTTCTAAAGCCGCAGTAAGAAATATAGCCACGGAAAATAGCCGAAATGTTCACACGTTTGAGATGCGAGGGGAGGCGACATTGGTCACAACAGTGGAGCGAAAACAATGGGCCCACGGCATGTGCCAAGCCACCTGAGGGCCACGAGGCTCAACAGAGAAAATGGGAAGACATCGGCGCACATTTTAAAACCAGTCCCCAAAAAATCGGATAAAAACCTGATTTTTGGCGATTATTTACAGTGGATGACGCAATGCTGCGTCATCCCCGGTATTACCGACAGTAAACGGATGACGCAATGCTGCGTCATGCCCGGGCGAAAGTGTTAAGTAGGTTAGAGGTCTGTTGTTGACTCGTGCTTCAATTTCCACGACAAGGGTCTGTAACTCGGCGAGATTAATTTTCTGCTGGTGTAAGGTTTTTCTTAGG
The DNA here is from genome assembly GCF_040958095.1 of Procambarus clarkii. Lineage (NCBI taxonomy): Eukaryota > Metazoa > Arthropoda > Malacostraca > Decapoda > Cambaridae > Procambarus > Procambarus clarkii. The sequence continues at coordinate 35,067,530 of NC_091198.1, forward strand.
CATTTCTTAACAGTTCCCACCATTCTTTCGTAAAAACCGCCGTGCCATGGTGCTCTTGGAGGAATAAATTTCCAATAGCATTGTCTCTGTTTGAGCACAGAGTGTACTTCTGGATGGTTCCATATTTCTTGTAAGCAAGCTTCTCCTGCCACAAAGTTAGATGCATTATCTGAGATCATTAATTTTGGGCAAGATCTTCGTGCAGCAAATCTGCGAAAGGCAAAGGCTTGCAGAAAGGCTTCTGCACTCATGTCAGAAGCGACTTCTAAATGTATTCCGCGTGTGGCAGCACACGTGAAAAGGCAAATATAGGCTTTCACTGGAATCTTGTCCGGTGTGCCTGTTAAAATTAGTGCTCCTGTATAGTCGACACCTGTGGTTTCAAAGGGACGAAGGTGGACGACTCGCTCCTTAGGTAGGGGCGGTGGACCTGGATAAGGACACACTCGAGCATCATATCTCTTGCTGATTACACAAGACTTGATTAAAGATTTGACAGTTTGGCGACCTTGGGGAAGCCAAAAACGTTGTCTGATTTCAGTAAGAGTATCTAATACTCCACCATGCAATGTATTATGCTCATGGTAATGTAAAACTATGAGTTTAGTAATGTGGTGACGTGGAAGAAGTATAGGATTCTTCGTATGTAAATTTATTTCTGCATGAAGCAGACGTCCGCCACATCTCAAAATGTTATAGTTGTCTGAGTCAAGCCAGATACCCAGAGACTTACTCAACCTTTCTGGGAGATGTTCATATTCCTTCCCATAAGTCTTTTGTTGAGCTTGTTTGACCCAATATTTAATGGAACTAGGAAATCGATACTTGATCCCCACCTTGTTGATGAAATCAAATACCATTTCTGTAACTCTTAGTAATTTACTTAAATTGGAGTAACAATGAGGATTGATAGCTAAAATTCGAGGGGGTTCTGGATCCACAACAGGGGTAGTGATATTGGTCACAATGACTTGCGGCTTCTGTTGGGGCCACTGACCACAACTAGCCATTGGGGTCCATTAAACCACATCTCAGTTTTAACTAATTGCTGTAAAGTCAAACCTCTGGATAAATAGTCAGCTGGATTGTCCTTGGTTGGGACATGTCTTAATTTATAACCAGCATTTAATTCTCGAATTTCCCTTACTCGATTGCTGACGTAGGGAGTTTTGTTGTTGTCGTTTTTTACCCACTGCAATACTGCCTCATTGTCTGACCACACTACTATTTCACCAAGGTGAACATTACTGAGGGTTTTGATCAGGCAATGAGCCAGTCTTACACCTACTAATAAGGCAATTAATTCAATTTGGGGTAGTGACCTCCTTTTAATCGGGGCTACCCTTGCCTTAGATGTAAGCAAAAATGATTGTTGTGTATTAACTAGATAGGCTACTGAGCCATACGCTTTGCCTGAAGCATCACAGAATACATGTAAATTTGTGGGTAAATTTAGTCCTAAGGTATTTCGAGGAAACTGTAGAATACTAAGTTTGTTGTAATCAGGAATCAACTGCTGGCATTTTTCTTGGAGATCCTCCGGCAACGTTTCATCCCACCTCAAATTCCTTTGCCAGCACTCCTGCATAAGGAGTTTACCCTTAATTAGAATAGGACTGAGTAGGCCTAAAGGGTCAAATGGCTTGCTGACATGGGAGAGTAGTTTTCTCATGGTTAGAGGTGAATGATTGAAATCCACCGACTTGATATTCAATTTGTCTGTGGAAGTATTCCACTCCATACCTAAGACTTTCAATTTGTGAGGTACCTACCTTGAGGCTATCTTGAGGTGCTTCCGGGGCTTAGTGTCCCCGCGGCCCGGTCGTCGACCAGGCCTCCTGGTTGCTGGACTGATCAACCAGGCTGTTAGACGCGGCTGCTCGCAGCCTGACGTATGAGTCACAGCCTGGTTGATCAGGTATCCTTTGGAGGTGCTTATCCAGTTCTCTCTTGAACACTGTGAGGGGTTTGCCAGTTATGCCCCTTATGTGTAGTGGAAGCGTGTTGAACAGTCTCGGGCCTCTGATGTTGATAGAGTTCTCTCTCAGAGTACCTGTTGCACCTCTGCTTTTCAACGGGGGTATTCTGCACATCCTGCCATGTCTTCTGGTCTCATGTGGTGTTATTTCTGTGTGCAGGTTTGGGACCAGCCCCTCAATTATTTTCCACGTGTAAATTATTATGTATCTCTCCCGCCTGCGCTCAAGGGAGTACAGATTTAGGCTCTTTAGTCGGTCCCAGTAATTTAGATGTTTTACTGAGTGGATTCTAGCAGTAAAGGATCTCTGCACGCTCTCTAGGTCAGCAATTTCTCCAGCTTTGAAAGGGGCTGTCATTGTGCAGCAGTACTCCACTCTAGATAGCACAAGCGTTTTGAAAAGTATCATCATCGGTATAGCATCTCTAGTGTGAAAAGTTCTTGTTATCCAACCTGTCATTTTTCTTGCAGTTGTGACGGCTACTTTATTGTGTTCTTTAAAGGTAAGGTCTTCCGACATGAGTACACCCAGGTCCTTTACATTGCCTTTTCGTTCTATGTTATGATTTGCCTGCGTTTTGTACGTGGTTCCTGTTTTTATGTTTTCAATTTTTCCGTAGCGCATGAGCTGAAACTTATCCTCGTTGAATACCATATTATTTTCTGTAGCCCATAGAAAGACCTGATCTACATCTGATTGGAGGTTTGCCGTGTCCTCTATGTTGCCAACTCTCATGAAAATCCTAGTGTCATCTGCAAAGGATGATACAGTGCTATAGGTTGTGTTCTGGTCTATGTCCGATATGAGGATGAGAAAAAGTACTGGAGCAAGCACAGTACCCTGGGGGACTGAGCTCTTCACGGTTGATGGGCTGGATTTTATTTTGTTGACTATTACACATTGGGTTCTGTCAGTCAGGAAATTGTAGATCCATCTGCCTATTTTCCCGGTAATTCCTTTTGAACGCATTTTATGTGCAATAACACCATGGTCACATTTATCAAAAGCTTTTGCGAAATCTGTGTAAATTACATCAGCGTTTTGTTTGTCTTCCATAGCATCTAATGCCATATCATAGTGGTCCAGCAACTGCGACAGGCAAGAGCGCCCTGTTCTGAAACCATGTTGTCCGGGGTTATGGAGATGCTGTGATTCCATGTATTTTGTGATCTTACTTCTTAGCACTCTCTCAAAAATTTTTATGATGTGCGATGTTAGTGCTATCGGTCTGTAATTTTTTGCCTCTGCCTTATTTCCTCCTTTATGGAGTGGTGCTATCTCTGCTGTTTTTAGTATGTCAGGGATAACGCCAGTATCTAGGCTTTGTCTCCACAGAATGTGAAGGGCCTGCGATAGTGGTTTTTTACAGTTCTTGATGAATATGGAGTTCCAAGAATCCGGGCCTGGTGCAGAGTGCATAGGCATACTGTTTATGGCTTCTTCAAAATCTAGTGGGGATAGGGCGACGTCTGATATGTGATTTGATGTTGGTATCATATCCATGAAAAATTCATTTGGGTTATCAATCTTTAGTGCATTTAATGGCTCACTGAAAACAGAGTCGTACTGCTTCCTCAGTAACTCGCTCATTTCTTTGTTGTCATCTGTGAAAGTTCCATCTCCCTTTCGCAGGGGCCCGATACTAGATGTGGTTTTTGATCTTGATTTTGCATAGGAGAAAAAATATTTCGGATTTCTCTCTATTTCACTGATGGCCTTTTGCTCTCTTTGCCTCTCCTGGGTTTTGTATAATTCTTGTAGCTTGAGTTCAATTGTTTCTATTTCTCTACCTAACCTTCTTCGCCGTTCTTGAGATAGGGTGCGACTCTCAAGTTGTTCCGCGATTCGTTTTCTTCGCCTATATAAGGAACGACGTTCCCGTTCCAATCTGCATCTCTTTCTCTTTTTTCTTAGGGGTATGCGGTTTGAACATATTTCTAGTGCTACTGAGCTTATTTTTTCCAGGCACTGGTTCAAGTTTGCATTTCCTAGCTGTTCTTCCCAGTTTATTTCTGTGAAGTCCTGGTTTATTTGCTCCCAGTTTATCCGTTTATTATTGAAGTTGAATTTGCTGAAATCTCCTCCACCGGGAATCTGGACTGGTTTTGGAGGTCCATTCCCCATGGTTGTCAGTACCTCAATTAAGTTGTGATCTGAGTAACAGGTATTTGTAATCATTATGTTCCCGATCAACTCATCATTATTAGTGAAAATGAGGTCCAGCGTGTTCTCCTTCCTAGTTGGTTCTACTATTTGCTGGTTTAAGGCAAACCTATCGCACATCCGTAGCAGGTCATTTGCATGTGCCTGCTCATTTAGGCTACTTCCTGGTATTTTTTCTGATATTACTGTATTAGCCAGGTGCTTCCATTTCAGGTGCCGTAGGTTGAAGTCCCCAAGCAGGATGATGTTCGGAGCTGGATTTGTGAGGTTTTCCAAGCAGTGCTCTATTTTCATTAGTTGGTCTTTAAACTGCTGAGGGTTTGCCTCCGGTGACTTATATACAAGGACAACAACTACATTTAGGATCTCTATTTTGACTATCAGCACTTCCACCATATCATTTGAGGTGTTTAGCAGCTCAGTACAGATGAGTGTGTCTTTGATGTAGAGGCTGACCCCACCCTGAAGCCGGTGTTTCCTATCACATCTGAAGAGATTGTATTCTGGGATCCATATTTCACCATCAAGGTAGTCCTTTGTGTGAGTTTCCGTTAGGGCTGCAAACACTGCATTTGCCTCATGAAGGAGACCATCTATAAAATGAACTTTGTTGGATTTGCGTGTTTTTATACCCTGGATGTTGGCAAATATAAATGATGTTATCGTGTTAGTGGAAGTGCTGGATGCTTTAATTGGTGTTAATATCTGAGGCTCTGGTAAGGAGGCCACTGTGTTTGCGTCCTCTCTAGCATTTGACCGAGTTGGTGGTAGAGTCTGGTCATTTTTAGCCATTCTTCTCCTCCTCCTCTTGCTAAAAAATTATCCCGGTTGATGGAGTAGTGGCTGTTTTCATAGTGGTAGTCTGTCGGTTTTATTCGCCTGGTACCTCTTATATGAAAAGCTGGGCATTCAGCATTGAAGCACTCTTTCCTGTCCAAAGAGTTCTTGCAAATTTCTGGGTGAAAGAATTCACAGCTTTTGGTACATTTACCTGTATTGAGGAGGTTTCTGCACTTTCTAGGGTGATTGTGTGTACATGTTCCATTTATTCTTCCCGATTCCCCATGCTTACAGGTAGCCCATCTGTAATACCAACAGATTTTGGGGCCTTGTTTTGTTTGTTTCCCTCTGCCAGGGACCGCACTCTGCTGCGGCGCCCCCGACACTGTGCTCTGCTCCGGTGCCTGTGACACCGCGCTCTGCTCCGGTGCCTGCGACACCGCGCACTGCTCAGGGGTCCCCGACTCCGTGCCCTGCTCAGGCATCCCCGACTCCGCGCCCTGCTCAGGCATCCCCGACTCCGTGCCCTGCTCAGGCATCCCCGACTCCGCGCCCTGCTCAGGCATCCCCGACTCCGCGCCCTGCTCAGGCATCCCCGACTCCGCGCCCTGCTCAGGCATCCCCGACTCCGTGCCCTGCTCAGGCATCCCCGACTCCGCGCCCTGCTCAGGCGCCGCTGCCACAGAGCTCTGTGCTACAGCTGGTTGTACCTTGGTGTCATGTACAGTTTGTTTGAAGACATTAGAAATTGCTATGCAGGCATTAATTAGTAATTCTCTGTTTTCGGCGGGAGTTTTATCCAGGATTTCCATCAATTTCAAAAAAGTTACATCATCCTTTTTGCAGAGCCAGTACACAGAGTGGTCACTGGGACCATTTCTCCTTGAATTGTTAGTCATGTTGGCACATTTTTTGTGTATGGCTGCTGAACAGAGTTGGCATTGAAAGCTCTGTTGGTAATCTACCTTCATGTTGCATTCTATGCACGTTTTTATCAAAGCCATTTTTTGAACACTTCTGTTCAGTGGTGATGGTCTTACAAGGTGGGGTGTTGACCGGTGGGGGAGTTGACCGCGGGTGCTGGCCGTGGGAGCTGGCCGTGGGTGTTGACCGTGGGTGTTTACCAACTTGAGATAGGCCTGGAAGAGGCTGTATGGACGGCCACTGTTGCTACCACGTGTCGCACTCTTAATTTGTTTTGTTCACTTGTTAGATTACATTACTTGCATTTTCCCACTAGTTATCATACAGTAGAGGCGTCTAGTTTCTGTGTCTGGGCACTAGTTACCTGAGTACGTTACACTATTTGAAAGAATACACACACAAGAGGGTACTGGGGTGGGCCTACCTCCAAGTGGCCCTTGTTTACACACACACGACGGACTTATTTTGTGTGTAATTTGTTCACTTGATATTAGACTATGTTATCTTAATTTGTTATAATAGACACAGGTTTTGCATAGAGAGCTTAGCACTATGCGCACTGATTACTTGATGTTTCAATAGCGAGAGATGTGATTTATTGACGACTTGGCAACTATCGCCTAAGGCCTCCTGGCACCACGAGGGCAGGCCTTGACTACACACGAAGTTCACTTATTTTTCCTTTAACACAAACGGTCGGATGGTAATCACTATGATATATTGCTTAATATGTTGAGACACACTTTAAAAGTTATCTGACTGTGTTTAGTTCCTGTATCACTGAAATGTCCCTAGTTATATATTGTTTTCCGCGGAGCTCGCACCGCGTGGCCCTTCCCCTCTCACACCCAAAACACGACCTTCACCTTACCTTATAATCAGGGAATTCTTCCTCGATTATTTGGTTGAGTTGTTTATTATTGGAGGCCCACGACTGTAGGGGCATGTTAGCTCCCAACAGATCACGATTAGCCTCATGGTAGATTTCCACTAGTTTATTCTCATCATTAGTGGTTCCTTGAAAATTGTCAACGTATAAATTGTTGCTAATCTCAGTCTTGTAGGGGCTATTAGACTTCTTAAGATGTGTATCCAGAGTAGCCTGGAGTAAGAATGGTGAAGATATCGCTCCAAACAGTACTGAGGCAAATCTATAAGTAATGATTTCGCTATTAGGATCCTGTGGATCTTTCACCCAGAGAAATTTAGTAAAATAACGATCCGTGCTTTGTAAGCCACCTACTCTTAAAAAGGCCTTACTAATGTCGGCCATATAGGCAAAAACACCAGAGCGAAATCGTAATAAGACATCTTGTAGTCTTTGGGTTAGGCTAGGTACAGTTTGCAGACAATCATTTAGTGACACGCTGCCTGCCTTTCATTTGGCACTACAATTAAATACAATCCTGATTGGTGTTGTAACTGAATCTTTCAAGACAGCATGATGTGGCAAATAATGACCTGTCTTATGGTTGTCTTCTTCAACAACTTCTATAAATTTGTTAGCAAGTTGTTGCTGTATTAAAGCATGATACAGTTGCAATTTATCTGGTTGCTTCCGTAGCCTAGCTAATTGAGAATTTAATTGGGTTGAGGCCATGAAATAATTTACTGGAAGCTGTGGGTGGTTCAGCTTCGACGAGAGTCTCACCCAATATTGATTATCTTGGAAAATCACAGTATCAAGATATTGTTGATACGTCCATGTGTCATCTGGACTGGGTTGCTCAGGGACTATGCCTAAGGTGTCCAAATCCCATAATTTGTGAACAGGGGGATTGGACTCATCATCCTCAGTTTCGTCTCTGTCATGTATTGGTGACTGCTCTAGGCCTAGTCACGCCACTATTGAATTAGTTGGTTGATTACTAGTAGATTTAGAATGTTGTTGGATCAACACCGGTCCTGTGAGTAGTTTACCCCCAGCTGACAGTAACAAGTTTACACCTCGTTGCCTGGTGTATCCAGTAATAAATCTATAATAAAAGTCAGCTCCAATAAGAATACCTACATCATTGAGACAGTCTGTATTTATTTTATGATCCACTAGCCTAATACCGCTGTGTTTAAGAAATTTGACTGAGCAAGACCTGTAACATGTAAATCTGAGGGGATCTTGTCAACGACTATGGCTTGAATTGGGCTGGTGCAGCCTCCTAAACGTAGCAAGACTTTTAACAACCTGGTAGTCATGAGGTCCACTATTGGTTAGGAATCCAGAGATATTCAAATTCACTCGAGCAATAGGCTTCAGTTTCAACTGATCAACTAGCTGTTGAGAAATAAAGGTTTTCTGCGAACCTTGGTCAAAGAGACCACGAGTGGAAATTCTAGATCCCTTGGTAATTAATTTTAATTGAGCTGTTGGTAACGTAGTTGTGTTATTCGACTCTGTTGCAAGTACACTTATGTCTTGATGCACCTTGCAATACTGTACAGAAGTAAATTTTGCAATTTTCTTATGAGGATTGGTTGATCTTGACTGATCACTACCACACAAGGAGTAATGGTGTCTACCCTTGTGGCACTTGTTGCACATACGTAAGGAAACAGTACAGCTATTGGGGTCATGAGGGCACCTTGTGCATCTGTGTAATTCTTGCAAACGATGAATTCAAGTGTTATGGTCTGGATAAGTGCTACACTTATAAGTAAGATGTTCATTATTGCAGAACAAACACCTTTTCACTGTAGGAGGAGAAGTAGAAGTGGTGCTCACTACAGGGTTTATAGGGTTCACTGTGTATGTACCTACATTTCCAGATTTCCATTTCGGAGATGATTTATTGAAATTGGTTTTACTACAGTAGTTGCAGTACGTTGGGGTTTATGATGAGAGTAGAGAAATTTGAGACACTCTTCCCATCTTGGTTGGCTCTTTGTCTTTCGACTAGGGTATGTAAACCTTCTGTAATTTCATTCATGGTTAGAGAGGTTTTATTGTACATAGTACACAATTTATCTAAAGTTTCTTTTGGTAATTTACACCTTACAATTACTTTTGTCATCCATTCAGCAGTCTGAATTTGGACTTTAAGGCTTAAGGCCTTGAGTAAAGATTCTAGCTCTAGTCTGAAAGTTTGGAGAGAATCTGTAGAATTATTAGCAGATGGTAAATCCAGCAATTTTTGGACTAAGATAGTAATAGTCCTTTCTTTGTTATCATAGTTGCTCTTAAGCAATTGAACAGCTAGGTCATAACCATCACTGGTCAGTGTTATGTTAGTGATTACCTTCAAGGCTTCATTTCGTAACAAGTCTTGTAAATAAGTGAACTTGGTTGTGTGAGGGATGTTAGGTTTAGAGTCTACTGCATCCACGAATTTACTCCAGAAATCATCCCAACTCTCATTCTCGTTACCAGAGAATGTGGGTATATTGATCTGAGGTAATTTGACATCAGGATCTGGATGTGCAGTAGAGGCTGCTGTTAATTTGTTTTTAGCAATTTGCTTTTTAAAGGGTTGAAGTTTAACCTGTACATCATCTTTGTACTGAGCTAAATTATTGACAATGTCCTCAAGTTCAGTTTCACCTATTGAGGTTTGGTAAAGTTCTGTCAAGTACAGATTCATATGTTGTTTAATATGCTTGAATTTACCTTCAGCAACTTGAAGTAAGTCTTCTAATTCAGTGTAGTCAACAGGTGACTGTTGTGACAGATTTTGACACTTGGTAATCTGTCGGGTCAAATGACCTTTCAGACCGATAAGGGTCCTTTTCATTTTGTCAGCCGCTTCCATCTTGCTGGGTAAGGGCTGGTCTGATAGTGAATAGTTGTTACTGATGTAACTGGGATATTGGCTCATTCAATGGAGTTCAATATCAATATAATAGCCTAATGTATTTGAATAGACTATACTACCTCGTTTAGAGGGTTAATTTACCTACCTAACAATGGAAAGCTAATATTTTGAGTAGTACTCGAATGCCACTATTGGATTTTCGTCCGGCTAGCTCATCAATTATCACCATTTGATCCAACAGTGAACATTCGGCAGTACTCAAAAAAATAATACACAAAATAATATGTTAAAAGCACAAAAAGGGTTTTGGGGATCCCACCCCAAATCAGGGTCAGCACAATCTAAATAATATGTATGTACACCAGTACTGTCTAATACAGTACTCGCTAAATAATTCCTACCTAGGAATGACTAAATGGTTTAGGCTGCATTTGTACAAACATTAGTACAATTACAGTCTAAATATCCTACCTCATCAAAGGTTGGCATATATGCAATGGTGCAGTAATATAGATATATAGTGCTATGTTTTGTGGATTTTTTGTTTTGATATATATGTTTGTGCTTAGAAATACAAGTGAAAATTTATAAATATATAACACTAAGGTTACTTTCTACGTAAAGTATTAATAGAAATGTTGATAATAATCAATAAGTTTTAGGCTGTAATATGGGCAGTCTGCTGACAGCTGTAAATAATGAAATATATTGGTAAATAGCCTAATAATGTTAGCACACTAGTTGGTGTTAGTAAATGGCTAATTAATAATGATTGAGGATAGCTTGATTTTCAGCTATCTAGGTTCAAAGGACCAAAATTTTGTGGGGGAAAACCTGACTCCAATAACTAATAATTAAATATATACTTCGATAGCTATGAAGGACCACCACTTTTTGAGAAAAAGTAGAAAACAAAATAAAGCAATGGAAAAACTGATCCCAAGAACTAGTGTCCTATGGATCTTAGTGAAACTGTATTTCTGATATAAATGGAGTCAAATTAACTTACACAAAATTGGAGGGTTACATGCTAAAAGATTAATACATCCCTAGCATTATTCTGGTGCTGGTTCTTCACCAGAGTAAATAAAATATGAAGGTAAATAAGGTTGATTATATAGTATTAATTGGAGGTAAATGCTCCTCAATATACTACTGAAATGTTGAACAGTATCAATAAATCAATGGGTTAGTATAATTGATCTCTTTTAGAAATCACTACTGTAATTACAGAGTTATTGCTACAGATAAAAAAGGGACAGCTTAGCTGTAAATCTAGTGAGGTGTAATCAGTTGCTACGCTCCACCGACGACGTGTTGCATAGGGCAAATTGTTGCACGGAACGGTGGGAAGTCTAGCACCTCAGTTGGCGTCGCCTTGGTACTGGAAGACAATTACATTGTAGAAATCGTCTACATAGTAAGTAACTACAAATAAATCCTAAGTCACGAGGATAACTGTAGGAAATTTCAACCAATATCTGTGCAATTTATATTCAAAAACTGTAAATTTCTTCTATAGAGAAATAATAAAAATAATCATCTATTCAGATTGTAAAATTACTAAAGACACGTACGGGATTTACTTATTTGTTCTACGGCCTAACGACAACTAGCCTAAATGTTAATTGTGGCCACATAATAACAAAAAGGTAAACCTAGCTGCCAAGCCGTGTGTCCATTGATGTGGAGACTTGAGCAATTCCTCGTCCTCCAGCTGCTGCTTGAAAGGCGTTGACTTTGGAATTGCTCATATGCTAGTCAGGGACACGGCTATTGTGCCAGATAATGTGGCACCGCTCTACTGGTCGTTGGAGCGAAATAAATGAGATCAAAATGTAGCTCTGCTACACGCTTTTAATGGCGTCCGCGTCGTGCTCTCTTGTTCTCTCGTCTCTAGTGACGCTCTCCCATCTTCCCCCCCTCTTCCTTATTGCGCATGCGCGGCTCTCGATAGACATCTCGAGCGTAAATGGATATGTATATATCGCAATTGATTAAGGAAGGAAGAGGTAGTGACGAGTATTAATATCACATTAAATTCTTCTGTGATAAAATTGAATTTCTCGTAACATAAATTGGCTTATTAAAGTTGTGCAGCCAATCGAGGAAATTAAAGTAAAATCATTTACATCAAAGTAATTTCCTCTAGAATGTTTGATATCAACTAAATAAGGGAGTTCCAGTAAGTAGTAGTATACTACGAAATTAAACTTATTAGTAAGTAACTATTTTTAGTAAAGGAAATGATAAACTGGATTCTTGTTATAAATCCAACTAAATGTGGAGAGAATTCATGTTACTGCCTGTCGTTCCTCACGTCGTCACTCTGACTAGGAAGAATCTGGCAATATGTCTAAATAAATCATGATAATGATTAAATTTACAAGTTAGTAATTTTAGTAACTACTTGTAGTTAATACAAAGGTTGTATAAAATACAAAAATGTATAAAACTGTTGGTTATTTCCAATACTGTGTGAGGTCCTACTGTCTTTGTGCCTTTACTCACCATACAAGCTTAGATGTACAGTTATGGTGAACAAAACATGTAAATACTTATATATAACGTCTGTATATAAAAGCAAAAACAGTATGGTGGGTGGAGAATGGTGGCAAGTCAGGTGAGGTGAGGGAGGGAGGTAGTGGCAGCCAGTGGCGGGCTACCACTGCCTGTCACTGCAACCGCCACTCAGCATACCAACTTAGTGGTTCGTTATGGTGAACACGAATGTAGATACTTATATATATAGTGTTTGTATATAGTGAATAAAAGCAAAAACAGTATTGTGGGAGGAGAATGTGGGCGAGTCAGGTGACTTGAGGGAGGGCGTGAGTGGCTGGCTGGTAAACGGCGGTCACTCTTCGTTAGTTTTTGACTCGTAATAGCAACTTAGTGGTTCGTTATGGTGAACAAAACATGCAGATACTTATATATAACCTGTGTATATAGTGTAATAACCGACAAAGTATTTGTTCACTGATGAACATAATTAAATCAACAATATGCACACCATATTTTTGAGTACAGTGATGATTCACTCATTTTATTATATAAATATATCAAACTACACACTATTGAATAATATTACAGCAAAAAAAACTATGAAAAATCAATCAGACATATTGAAATAATTAGGTAATTATCTCTTTGTGGCAACTCCGGCCTGACAGCTGGCGATCAACAGACTGCCTGGGACGCATGCTGAGTCAGCGCTGTTTTTTTGCCAGACTTACCCGCCCTATAGCGGGCAATATATGCCACTTACGATTTTTTTATTATTTTTCCCATGATCAGTGAACACAAATTAACAGATTAGCAAGAATTTTTTTTTTTTTTTTCAAAATTACATGCGCCTGTGGGGATCAAAGGATATTATACCCCTAGCATGTTAAGGGTTAATAGCTGTTTTCGTGTCTAGTGCTATAATTTAAATGCCCCACGTGAGATAGGGTTAATCATCAGCGAGCCGCACCCGACCATAAACAAACGCCACCTGGGAAAAAATACCGCGTAGGCCGCCATTGTATGGAGGCCTCAGTTACCCGGTGGACACAATGGCGAGCGCATCAAGTTCCAACGACTGACCCTGCTCAACGAGATGTTCCTCGCGACCTCTGACCGAGGATGAAATTAATAAGAATTTGTTCCCGGATGGTGATGAATCTGATATTGACATCTCGAACTTTAATCATGACTACACACAACCCTCAGAGGTGGATACGACCGACGACAAGTATGAACATGCTGGCTCCACCAGGGCTAGGCCTAGCATCTCGCCCATGCCTCCTCGCCCTCACTCGACTCCACTTTGTGCCAGACCACACAGTTCATGTGTTATCTTGCAAGATATTGATGTTTTGGTCGACGAGTCTGAGGAAGGGGAATCATTTTCCTGTTATAGTGACTTAGAATCGAAAAATAGTTTGTGCTAGTGCCAGTGGAGTGTGGTGTTGCCAAGCGACATTTTGTCGCGTCAGCAGCATCTGGCCCAGCCATGCGGCACCGCATGGCACCACATGGGGAGGCTGATGAACAAAGACCCTCAACATCAAATAATTTTCTGTCACTGCCCCTGCCCGCCTCTAGACCTGCTTCAGCTCCTGGTCCACGGTTTCCTCGCGTTAGTGCAGCTATTGGCTCTCGAAAGACACCAGGTGTTTTTGTGTGGAGTGATGGGACAGATTTTGTTCCACAAATTCCTGTGTTTGATAATTCAGATGTTGGGATTACAGACCTTTTCCCTGATAAAGGTGCAGATATGTGTGAAATGGACTATTTTACTGCATATTTCAATGAGCCGCTGATGGAATATATTGTTCACGAAACGAACAAATATGCGGCTGATCTCATTGATGAGGAGGAGTTATCAGATTTTTCACGTTTACAGCGATGGAAAGATACGACTGTGGGTGAAATGTATGTGTTTTTGGCACTGTGTATGTTGATGAAACATTGTGTCAAACACGTACTTGACCATTATTGGAGAAAAGACCATACTGTTCCAACACCAATGTTCGGCAAATATATGTCTCGAGACCGATTTGCGATACTCCTCAGGTGTCTTCATTTTGCAAATGATGAAGACCAGAATGATGATGATTGAATGATTACTTTGGAAGGTAAGGCACGTCCTGAATGAACTTATTGGAAAGTACAGGGATTTCTACGTACCAGCTCAGAAACTTGTGATTGACGAATCCCGTGTGCTTTTCAAAGGACGTCTTGCCTTCAAGCAGTATATTCCCTCCAAACACCACCGATTTGGATTTAAATTCTTTGAACTGTGTGACTGAAACAGGAAATGTGTTGCACATGATCATGTATACGGGTACAAATGTAGACATTCCTGCTAATGACCAACATGGCTTCTCAGGTAGTGTTGTGAAGTCACTGCTTGCACCATATCTGAACAAGAGCCACATATTGTACATAGATAACTATTATGTTAACTATAGTTTTATGTTAACTATAGTTAACATAATAACTATTATAATGACTTGGTGCACAGCGTGTCAGGTCCCTCTGTGCTATGTCAAATGTTTTGACGAGTATCACAGTCTTGATGAGTTCTAAATGTTTAAGACTGGTGCAAAAACATGTAAATACAGAATAAATGGGTGTAAATAGTGAAAATAAATCATAAGAAATAGTATATTTTATTGAAAATAAGACATTTCTGTGGGGAGCCCCTACGGCTCCCTGGAGCTTATTGGGCTAATGTATGTTATATTAGACTGGGACATTAGCTAAGGAGTTCCGACCTACCAGGGACCAGTGCCAGAACCTGGCCCCTTCAGAGAGGTTTCAGGGAGCATTAGCCCTGGAAAACCCCTTTGTGATTGGGGTTTTCCTTATCTGCCATCGACCGGGGTTAGGCACCCAGAAAGGTAGGCATAACAAAATAAACCCCACATGGTAAAAAACTAAAACAAAAAACCGAACAGAGAGGTAGAAACTCCCTACAATCACAAGGAAACAAGCAAACATTACACTTTACTGCCGCGCCAATCGTCTTTGCAGCCCTCCCCGCCCCGAGAGGGAGAGGGGGAAGCCCCGGACCTACCGCACCGGTTGCCTAGCATCAGTTTGTAAGCTAATGTCAACCGGGATAGACACTTCTCTGGCCTCAGTTTCCTAGGCAGTGTTTGCCTTGTGTGGCGTTCACTGCCGTGTGTTGTGTTGTGCGGTGGCCAAGAGTACCTCATCAGTGCCGGGGCTGCATGTGCTTAGTGGCTGACTTCCCTAAACGCCCTGTGAGTACTGCCCCTGCGTAACAGGGTTATCTTCCCTGGGGCGTTCGGGAACCATTCTCGTAGAGGTTCTTGCTGCTCGGCATTTGCCTCGCCCTTGGGGCCAGCTGGGGCTTGGGGCCCTTGTTTGGCCCTGGGTAGGGATTGGTTTTGTGCTGGTTAGGACGTCAAGGTGTTGCACAGCCTGACACCTAAGCGGCGACCGGTTCCTGTTGCCTCTAGAGACGGTGTACTTTTGCGGGGTTTTTCTTTTGTTTTAATTTTCATGCCTGGTGGGGGTCTACCTAGTGTGGCTATAGTTCCCTGGTAGTGTTTGGCGGCCCTCTGCTAGGCCCCCGTGATTGTACACGTCTCAGGGGTTTTCAGTGCTATCCTCTACCCTCTTGTTATTTTTGGGTTACTTAACCGGTTAGCAACACCTTGCCCGGGCTTCCCGTAGTTGTTACCCCTACGGGCCCTGGAAACCCCTGTCTGGGCTCGGTGGACCATTGAATGTGTCTTCCGGGTTCCAACCCGTCTTGTACGGGATCGTTGGTTGCTGTGCCCTTGTCTCCGGGTGACAGTCGCCACTTTTACCTCCGTCATGCTGCCTGTTGGGTCACTGACACCTTGACCCGGAGTCTTGCGAGAGATTTTCTCTTGCTTGTTCTCCAGTACTCTCCTGATGTTATTACTGTTCAGAGTACAGGTGGCATCCGTGTTGCAAGCTAGGTTAGGTTGCTGCAACATGTTTGGTTGGTTTCCCACTCGGATGCCCCGAGGCCGCCCCGTTTGGTTAGGTGCTGTTTGCCCCTTTCCTTCCCTGTTCCCGGCTCCGGACTGTCTGTGGGTTTCGGGGTCGGGGCAGGGTTTAGTTGGGGCTGAGACTCGGGCAGTTTTTGGGGCTGCCCTGTTCGGGTTGGGGGATGAAGGTTTTCGAGCCGGTTCCTCCTGCCAAGGCTTCTGGGTCTTACCAGCGGCCCTTTCTTGCTGCCTTTCCCATGGACTCTTGCTTTTCTTTAAGGGCGGAGGGATTGGAGGACGGCTCTGCCCCGGGGCCTCTGTTGCTGGTTCCTGGGGCTGTGGGGGATGCCTGCCAGCAGTTCTGGGGTGGTTTACCCCCGGTTGATAACTGGTTGATGGGGTTCTGGGAGTTCTTCTACTCCCCAAGCCCGGCCCGAGGTCAGGCTTGACTTGTGAGAGTTTGGTCCACTAGGCTGTTGCTTGGAGCGGCCCGCAGGCCCACATACCCACCACAGCCGGTTGGTCCGGCACTCCTTGGAGGAATAAATCTAGTTTCCCTTTGAAGGTGTTCACAGTTGTTCCGGCTATATTTCTTATGCTTGCTGGGAGGGTGTTGAACAACGGTGGACCTCTGATGTTTATACAGTGTTCTCTGATTGTGCCTATGGCACCCCTGCTCTTCACTGGTTCTATTCTGCATTTTCTTCCATATCGTTCACTCCAGCACATTGTTATTTTACTGTGTAGATTTGGTACTTGGCCCTCCAGTATCTTCCTGGTGTATATTATTTGATATCTCTCTCGTCTTCTTTGTAGTGAGTACATTTGGAGGGCTTTGAGACGATCCCAATAATTTAGGTGCTTTATTGCGTCTATGCGTGCCGTATATGTTCTCTGTATTCCCTCTATTTCAGCAATCTCTCCTGCTCTGAAAGGGGAAATGAGTACTGAGCAGTACTCAAGACGGGACAACACAAGTGACTTGAAGAGTACAACCATTGTGATGGGATCCCTGGATTTGAAAGTTCTCGTAATCCATCCTATCATTTTTCTGGCTGTCGCAATATTTGCTTGGTTATGCTCCCTAAACATTAGGTCGTCAGACATCATTATTCCCAAATCCTTTACATTCTGTTTTCCTACTATGGGTACATTTGATTGTGTTTTATACCCTGTATTATGTTTAAGGTCCTCATTTTTACCGTACCTGAGTACCTGGAATTTATCACTGTTAAACATCATGTTATTTTCTGATGCCCAGTCGAAAACTTTATTAATATCAGCTTGAAGTTTTTCAATGTCTTCAGCCGAGGTAGTTTTCATACTGATTTTTGTGTCATCTGCAAAGGATGATACGAAGCTGTGACTTGTATTTTTGTCTATATCTGATATGAGAATAAGGAAAAGCAGCGGTGCAAGGATTGTACCCGGAGGTACAGAGCTTTTAACTGCACTTGGACTAGATTTTATATGGTTGACCATTACTCGCCGAGTCCTGTTTGACAGAAACTGAGTATCCAGAGTCCTACTTTACCGGTTATTCCCATTGACTTCATTTTGTGTGCTATCACGCAATGGTCACATTTATCGAAAGCCTTTGCGAAGTCCGTGTATATCACATCAGCATTCTGTTTTTCTTCTAATGCCTCAGTGACTGTCGTAGTGCTCAAGTAGCTGTGAGAGGCACGATCTTTCCGCTCGAAATCCATGTTGGCCTGGGTTGTGGAGGTCATTGGTCTCCATGAAATAGGTGACCTGACTCCTAATCACTCTCTCAAATACTTTTATTATGTGCAATGTTAGTGCAACTGGTTTATAATTCTTTGCCAATGCTTTGCTCCCTCCCTTGTGTAGAGGGGCTATATCTGCTACTTTAACCCTTTAACTGCGCGGCCTATAAATATGACATCCCCCCAGTGGGCAGGAAATGAAACCTTGGGAAAAAATTATTTTTTCTTCGGAAAGTGTCAAAAACCCATCCCTGTATATGGGTATAGCAACGCAAGTTCGAAATTGTACCTACTTTGGCTGCTATGGGGTCCGAAAGGTGGGCCGTGACGTCATAATTCTCCATGCGCCAGAGCAGTATTCTCCCGGGGCTGGTGGGGGCGCCCGGGGCGGGGCTTGCGAGTTGCCGTGAATATATTTTTGCACATTTTTTGCGCACAGTTCAAAATACATTTTATTTGATTTTACATGCTACTCCTATGTATAATGAACACGTACACTATATTATAGCAGTAAAACATCCGTACTGTCTGAAGACACTGTGTTACGTGCATGACACTTGTGTACACATATGTTGCACATATTTACCATGTATCATGCTAATTTATGTATATATACAATCTATTTACAGACTATACACTGTCACACACTATATACATTCACCATCAACACATTCAGAACACCGCGAGTGTGAGCAGCCACAATACACACTCTACACTGTCACACACTATATACATTCACCATCAACACACTCAGAACACCGCGAGTGTGAGCAGCCACACCGAGCCAGCCCTCCCTCACTCCAACATCTTACTCGCCAACATTGCTCCTCCCACCATACTGTTATTGTATTTATTACACAATTTACACATGTTATATATACCTATCTACATGTTTTATTTACCAGAACTATGCAAGTAAGCCGGTATTGTGTCCAAACAGTACAGTGGCCACCATACACTGCATGACAAATCACACAGCAGACGACGCCACGATTACGACGTCACCTCCCTCACCAAAATAGCTCCTCACAACATACTCCTGGTGCTGTTATTACACTATTCCACACACACTGTATATATCTATGTACATGTGTGTTCCCCATAGCGAACCACGAAGCTAGTATGGTGAGCAAAACAAGAGTTACTGCCACACAGTGAGGCTACCTCAATTCTCTCCCTTCCTCACCAAAATTCCTCCTTCCTACGCGCAATGCTCATTATAACCACAATCCTGGTCACTAATACCTGTAAATGAATAATTGACCACAAGTTTATTTTGTAAAGGAACCTAAAAAGTCGTTTGAAGGTTCCTACATGGACGAAATAATGCTGTGGTACTGTGGCTAGCGCTGTGAACATCGTGAACAGCATTGAATCACTGATATTTGAACATTGTACCCAGTCATTATCACACTCAGGCTCTTCTATAATACTATCATGGCTAAATAAAACAGATTATATATATATTTTGACAATATTAGGAGATGCTGTGGTCACAACCTGAACAGCAGTGCTGTGCGCTCGTGCTGCGAGCGCCAGCCTTGGTTGCTCACTCACTACTGAGGCTCTGACACCAGGCAATGTGGACCATGATTTTTTTTAAAGATGGCATCTGTTTACAAGAGCCCTGAGGAAGCTGATGTGAACCCCATGTAGCCGTAAGAGTTTTGAATGGAACGTGAAAAATAAAAACACCCAGAGGCGCGTTGCGCACCTGAAGCCTGGGCCTGCAGGCGCGTTGCGCAGTTAAAGGGTTAAGTGCATCTGGTATCTCCCCCATGTTCAAGCTCTTCCTCCACACTATACTGAGTGCCTGTGCTACTGGCACTTTGCATTTCTTTATAAATATTGAATTCCATGAGTCTGGACCTGGGGCCGAGTGCATGGCATGTTTTCAATTTCTCTTTCAAAATTTAGTGTGCTCGTGTTGATATCAGTTATATTTACAGGGGTTTGAATATCCCGCATAAAGAAATTGTCTGGATCTTCCACTTTCATGTTGTTTATTGGAGTGCTAAACATGTCCTTATACTGCTTTTTTAGGATTTCACTATTTTCTTTGTCATCCTCCGTGTATGAACCTTCACTTGTACGAATAGGTCCAATACTGGCAGTGGTTTTTGCTTTTGATTTTGCATATGTGAAGAAATATTTTGGATTTTTCTTTTTTTCCTGAATTGCTTTCTGTTCTAACTGCCTTTCTTCAGTTTCATATGAGTGTTTCAATTTCCGCTCGATTTCTTCAATCTCCCTATTTAAATTATTCCTTCTTTGACAGGAAATTCGTGTCTGCATAAGCAGGTCTGTTATTTTTTTCCTGCGTTTATAGTGTCGTCTGCGTTCTCTTTCTACGTTGGATCTCTTTCTGGCTTTCCTCAAAGGAACATATTTCAGACAGACTTGATACGCTTCCGAAGTCAGTTTTTTTATTCCTTCTGTAGGACTTGTATTACTTAAAACAGTTTCCCATGGAATGTTTGTAAGTTCCCTGTTTATTATCTCCCAGTCTATCCTTTTATTATTAAAATTTAATTTACTGAATAGCCCCTCTCACTTTATCAATGTTTTAGGTCTAATCTGAGTATTGATGTTCGTTTGCACTGCAATGAGCTTGTGATCTGAATATGTGGTATCTGATATCGTAATGTCTTCATTGTTCGTAAAGACCAGATCTAGAATATTTTCATTTCTCGTTGGCTCCGATATATGCTGATTGAGTGAAAATTTGTCACAGAATCTAAGTACAGTGGTACCTCGCATAACAATCGTCCCAAAAGACGAACATTTTGGGTAACGAACGGCCCGATCGGCGTCAAATCGTCCCGTATGACGAACGCTGGTTTGAGTAACGTCAACACCACATGGTGGGGTCGCGCTGCTTCTTGCACATTCTTAGACGCCTCCGACGATACACATAAATTATGTTGTTCTTGTTTAAAGATGCTAATGATGCTGGGATATAAAAGGGTGACTGCTGAGATGTTGCAAAGCATTGACGTTTTTGTAGGAAAAAAGAAATGAAATGTCTGATATACAACAAATGTCAAAAAGGTTCGTTCGGTGTTCGGCAGGTAGGCTGCTCCATTATAACAATCTTTCTTTGTTTCAAATGTGTTCCATTTGTTTTGCATTTGTCATTTACGTCTCAATAATGGAGAAGCCTACCTTACATACACTGAATAAACCATTATGACATTTTCCTTTCTTCAAATGTGTTCAATATTTATTTTTCATTTGTTTTATAGCAAAAGGTTCGTTCGGTGGTCGGCAGGTAGGCTGCTCCATGTTTCTTACATACAAAAAAACGTAAATAATAAAAAAAATGAAGAATTTTGAAAACCAGTACAAATGTCAAAATGGTTCGTTCGGTGGTCTACAAGTCGGCTGCTCCATGTTTCTTAAATAAAAAAATAAAAAACGAAAAATAAAAGAACTGTTGAAACAATTTGAAAAATGGACAAATGCCATAAAGGTTTGTTCAGTGTTTGTTTCAGTAGGCTGCTCCATTATTGAGACGTAAGTGACAAATGCAAAACAAATGGAACACATTTGAAACAAAGAAAGATTGTCATAATGGAGCAGCCTACCCAACAAACACGGAACGAACCTTTTGCTAAAACGAATATGAAAGACAAGGGCTGCTGGCTGGGTTAGTACTGCGTGAGCAACCATTTGTAGCACACAGCGCCTCTGGCTCTCAAACACCTGGCCCACACGGTGTTGAAAGACTGCACTCAGTCGGTGCAATTCAGACCCTATTGTTTGAAGAACATAAGGGTCATAACATTGGTGAAGCTAGGCGCAATAAGGGCTTAACACAACGGTCAGATGCCAGTTATACAGCACCTATGAGGATGATACAGCGAGCGTATCCAGTTGTAGCTCTGAGCCCCACCCTTGCCATCTCGAATTTATATAGATGATACATAGATGAATCGTTTTCTGCATTCAGTGATGATGCATCTGATACAAGTAGCATAGATGAACAGTGTTAGCGGCTTCCATGGTGGTGGTGTTCATTGATATTTTCAAGAATACCTGAATCTCTTCCTGACTGATGGACACTCTTTGAGGCTAGCTGAATCTCTTCCTGACTGATGGACACTCTCTGAGGCTAGCTGAATCTCTTCCTGTGTGGGACCTTACAAAGCGCTCTTTTCAAGACTACCTTACAAATTGAGCTTTTCCTATAATCGTTTCAATACTACCTTATGCTTTACAAGCTTGGCTACATACCACCTACAAGTACTAAAGCCAAGGGTGCACGCGAGTGCGTTATTTGCAAGCACACAGAACGATGAAACAGGAAACGAAAATCTATCTGTAGCTGGTGCAAGGAGAGCAAAGTCGCGCTGTGCACCATGGACTACTTCGTTAACTATTACGCACATCCAAAGTACTGAGTGTGTAATACAGTGTGTTACTGTGTAAATAGTATGTGAAACTGTACATATTGTAATTTTAGTGAATTTTTACCACGTAATATTGTGACAATAAACATTTATTGTGGACACATTACTGACACATGTATCACAGTTTCATGGAAAATTATGAATATTCTACTGTATACATATTGTAAAGGACACAAATATGCATCATATACAATAAAAGAAACAAATAAAACCGCATTGGAAATGCATAGAAAAAATATTTGAAAATATATTTGTGGCAACACGCGGTGCTTGAATGGCCTGCGCGACCGTGTCTGGGAGCTTCACACACGGGCGACCAGGCCCTGATGACGTCACAGCGCACCTTGTCCACGCCCTCACAGCCAAAGTAAGTGGAATTTGGTAATTATTTTTACATAGACATGTTCAGGGATGGTAATTTATCATTTTGCAAAGAATAATGATATTTTGAGGAACATTTGATGTCATGCACACTGGGGGAATTTCACAATAAACACAGTGCATCACGTTGGTTACATGGGGGACACTCGTTTTGTATGACGTCCGTTTCACATGACGAACATGGAACGGATTAAATTTGTTATGCGAGGTACCACTGTAGTTCAATAATCTGTGGTTGGTTAGGTCCTGATAGATTTCCTGGTATAATATTATTGTTTGCTATTCTCCACCTGAGACTAGGCAAGTTGAAGTCACCTAGGAAGATAATATCAGGTATCGGGTTCTCCAAATTATCAAGGCTATTGTCTATTTTGTATATCTGTTCTGTGAATTCCTCAGCCGTTGCATCTAGTGGTTTGTATATTAGAATAGTCACTAAATTTATTTTCTCTATTTTTAATCCTAGTACCTCTACCACCTCATTTGTAACGTTAAGGAGCTCCGAGCATTCAAGGTCTTCCTTAATATACAGACTCACTCCTCCATGTGACCTAATTTTCCTATCACACCTGTATAAGTTATATCTTCAAATCCAGATCTCACTGTCTAAGAATGCTCCTGCATGGGTTTCTGTGAAAGCTCCAAATACTGCATTTGACTCCATGAGGAGGCCATTTGGCAAAGATGAATGAGGTTACTCTATTAGTGATAGTTTGACTGGGAGACTTTTTCGGCAAGCCCGTTATGCGTGGACATATTGAGTTTGTTCTGACCAGTGCTGATTGTTGTAGGGCAACTGCCCTACAACAATCAGCAACAGTTGCCTGTTGTAGTTGTAGTTCCCTTTCGATGTGTAATTGTATCTGTAATTCTGGAATGCAAGTGGATCTGGCATCCAGTTCCATACATTCTCCATGCTCCTCCTTTTGAATTCTCTTTCGGTTCGGTATAAAAAAATTATCGAGTTTCCTCCAAATTCATTATCCTGCTTGCCACTCTATGTAGCGTTCCGTGCCTTTCACGTGAAAGTATGGGCAGCTGAGGTCATAGCATTTTCTGTCCTCCAGTGAGGTTTGGCACATGTCAGGATGGAAAAACCTACATATTGACCCAAATCGACGCTCACCTTTCCTAAGCATATTTAAAAAAATTTTGGGATGTTGGTAACTGCATTCTAATCCTTTCTTATTACCAGCACTAGCTCATTACCAGTAAAACCCCTGCCTGGGTTTTCTGCTTTTGGGCGGCGTTTTTCGCCCATCCAGTCTGCTTGCTTCCCACTTTTGCTGGCGTGTTTTCGTATCTTTAGCGTCGGTCACAGCCGTCTGTTCTGGCGGCCATTTTCGTCTGCCGGTTTCCCGGCGTGGCCACCAGGGCGGCATTGCTGTTTGTTTACATGCACCTGGGTGTGCGAGCGAGTTTCTTGGGTGAGTTTTCACCTTTTCTCAGGGGTTTTATTCTCCTGTTGTCGTTTCTTTGCTTTTCTGGTGTTTTCTGCCCGTTTCCTGTTCCTCTGGGAATGTTTGAGTGTTGATTTTACACTGGGTTTCCCATTTTGTCTGTTTTGGGTCTGGGCCTTTGGGTTTGGGCTCAGTGTCCCTGGCTGTTATGCTTGCTCCCACACCTTGTCCCTTGGTTTTCGGTCTGTTATGACCGTTTCCCAAGGGGTTCTGTCTGGGGGCTGTGTTTTGCCTTTCTGTGGTGTTTCTTCGCCAGGAAAATGTGGTGGTTTGGGCTCCCCCTGGTTCGATTCCGGGTTCCTTTGGGTTCTTTGGTTTCATTCCGGAGGTTTCTTCCTCTTGGGCCCCCTTTGTGGGTTCTGGGGGCTTTGTTTCCTCGTGTAATTACCTAAGTGTAATTACCTAAGTGTAGTTACAGGATGAGAGCTACGCTCATGGTGTCCCGTCTTCCCAGCACTCTTTGTCATATAACGCTTTGAAACTACTGACGGTCTTGGCCTCTACCACCTTCTCACTTAACTTGTTCCAACCGTCTACCACTCTATTTGTGAAGGTGAATTTTCTTATATTTCTTCGGCATCTGTGTTTAGCTAGTTTAAATCTATGACCTCTTGTTCTTGAAGTGCCAGGTCTCAGGAAATCTTCCCTGTCGATTTTATCAATTCCTGTTACTATTTTGTATGTAGTGATCATATCACCTCTTTTTCTTCTGTCTTCTAGTTTTGGCATGTTTAATGCTTCTAACCTCTCCTCGTAGCTCTTACCCTTCAGTTCTGGGAGCCACTTAGTAGCATGTCTTTGCACCTTTTCCAGTTTGTTGATGTGCTTCTTAAGATATGGGCACCACACAACAGCTGCATATTCTAGCTTTGGCCTAACAAAAGTCATGAACAATTTCTTTAGTATATCACCATCCATGTATTTAAATGCAATTCTGAAGTTAGAAAGCATAGCATAGGCTCCTTGCACAATATTCTTTATGTGGTCCTCAGGTTATAGTTTTCTATCTAGAACCACCCCTAGATCTCTTTCTTTATCAGAATTCTTTAAAGATTTCTCACATAATATATAGGTTGTGTGGGGTCTATGTTCTCCTATTCCACATTCCATAACATGACATTTATTAACATTAAATTCCATTTGCAAAGTGGTGCTCCATCTACTTATTTTGTCCAGGTCTTCTTGAAGGGCATGACAATCATCTAAATTTCTTATCCTTCCTATTATCTTAGCATCATCAGCAAACATGTTCATATAATTCTGTATACCAACTGGTAGATCATTTATGTACACAATAAACATCACTGGTGCAAGAACTGAACCCTGTGGTACTCCACTTGTGACATTTCTCCATTCCGATACATTGCCTCTGATTACTGCCCTCATTTTTCTATCAGTCAGAAAATTTTTCATCCATGATAGAAGCTTACCTGTCACCCCTCCAATATTTTCCAGTTTCCAGAACAACCTCTTATGTGGAACTCTGTCGAAAGCCTTTTTTAGGTCCAGATAGATGCAGTCAACCCAACCATCTCTTTCCTGTAATATCTCTGTGGCTCGATCATAGAAACTGAGTAAATTCGATACACAGGATCTTCCAGATCGAAAACCATACTGTCTGTCTGATATTATATCATTTCTCTCTAGGTGTTCTACCCATTTAGTTTTGATTAGTTTTTCCAATACTTTCACTATTACACTTGTCAATGATACAGGTCTATAATTGAGGGGGTCTACCCTGCTGCCACTTTTGTAGATTGGAACTATGTTAGCCTGTTTCCACACGTCTGCTACGATTCCTGTACACAGGGATGCCTGAAAGATCAGGTGAAGTGGAATGCTGAGCTCAGATGCACATTCCCTCAGAACCCATGGTGAAACGCCATCTGGGCCAGCTGCTTTGTTTTTACCGAGCTCCTTGAGCATTTTTTCCACTTCGTCTCTAGTCACCTCTATGTGCTCTATGTTGTTCTCTGGAATTCTTATTGTATCTGGTTCCCTAAAGATTTCATTTTGTACAAACACACATTGGAACTTTTCGTTTAGTGTTTCACACATTTCCTTTTCATCTTCCGTGAATCTATTTCCCATTTTCAACCTCTGAATATTATCCTTTACCTGCAATTTGTTGTTTATGAATTTATAGAATAGACCTGGTTCTGTTTTACATTTGTCTGCAATCCCTTTTTCAAAATTTCTTTCTGCCTCTCTCCTCACTGCCGTGTAGTTGTTTCTCGCATCTTTGTATCGCTGGTATGTTTGGGGGTTCGGCCTCTTCCTGTATTGATTCCATTTTTGTGTCTTTTGGTCTCTAGCCCTCTCGCAATTTCTATTGAACCAATCCTGTTTCCTAGTTCTGCATCTCTGTTTTGGTATAAATTTTTTTGTGCCTTTATCATATATTTCACAAAACTTGACATACATCTCATTCACTTCCTTGCCTAGCATCAAGTCTGTCCAATTATACTCACTAAAAAAATTTCTAAGGTCACCATAACCACTGCACTGCGCAAAGCGCCTTTAGGCGCTCAGAGAGTTGTGCTTTTTGTTTTTTAATTTGGCTATATTTTAATGTTTTTTAATGTTTTCATTACTATTTGTGTTTTGAAATGGAAATAGTTGACTTTGGAAACATTTTGACATTAAATTTACCTGAACATTTGTAAAAATAACAAAAATATGTCCTTGACAATTGCACCAAGACGTTTTTGCTGAAAATAGGTGAGCAGTGCAAGGGATAATGTCCTCTCCTGAAGTCTGGTTTTTCAACTGCTTCAACCTCCTTATTTTCTTCCAGCTTATAACGCATTGCATACTTTATTCCCAAAAAGACATGGTCACTTTTACCCAAGGGAGGAAGGTACTGAATGTCAAATATCTCTTCCTCTTTCCTGGTAAATATCAAATCTAGCATGGAGGGAACGTCCCCTTCCCTCATCCTCGTAGCTTGTTTAACATGTAGATACAAGAATGTTTCCAGGATGAGGTCTACAAATTTACAGGTCCAAAAATCTTCTGTTTTAGCTTCATATGCTTCCCAGTCTATGGATTTCAAGTTGAAGTCACCGACTATCAACAGTCGTGATCTATCGTTATCCGCTCTCGCTATAATCTCTCTCATTATTGTTATAAGACCTTCACGTTTACTATCTAGCTCCTCCTTTGACCATGTGCTGCTTGGCGGTGGACTATATGCATTTATTATCATTAGTTTATCATCCTCATGGCAGATCTCTAGTGCTATTATGTCAACTTCTTGTGGATTGGCAGTCATTATTTCCTTCACCTTTAGGTGTTCTTTTACCAGCACAGCAACGCCACCGCCTTTCCTAATTTTTCTGTCCCGTCTCCAAATTGAGTAGCCCCTTGGGAATATGACCTCATTTGAAATTACATCTTCAAGTTTTGTCTCCGTGAGTGCAACAATGTCTGGTGTCTGCAGCTGTATTACATCACTTAACTCCAGTATCTTCGATCTCACTCCATCTATGTTGGTGTATGCAATCTTCAGGAACTTGTTCCCCCTCTCCTTATTCTTCACTCCCCCTCTCTCTATTGATTTTGTTGGTTTGCCTTTATGTACCACTTTACTGGTCTGCCTACCCCTATCACTTTGTAGAAAAAAAGAATTTATTTCTTCTTCATTCCTGCTCTCATTTAAATGTTTTGCCTCGGCGAGGTTCAGTTTCAGCTTCTCTCTATCTTCTTTTGAAAGATCTCGTCTTAACGACCACCCTTTCCCATCCTCATCACTTTGCAATTTTCTAGCATTCCTTAGTACTTCTTCCATCTGTTTGGCACCGTTTAGGGTGATCCTCAAAGGTCGATCTTTCCCTTTTACGTACCTGCCTATTCTCCTGTAGTCGCACACATTCTCTATGGTTGTAAGACCTTCCACGAGGCCAACAATTTTATCTACCACTTTATCTTCTTTTACAGCTCTTTCTGACCTAGATGTTATCGCCTTTTCTTTGCAGCCAAAAATGATCAGGGACTTACTCCGATCAACTGTGTTTTGCACCAACTTCGGGTTAGATGCCAATTCTTTTCTCACTTCCAGCCTAATGTTTGTTTTATCTTGGTTGCTGCAGTGTTTGACTTCCTTTACTGCTTCTTCTATTTTTTCCTTCTCCTTGGCCACTTGTGCATAAGTGAGTTGCATATCTTTCTTGCACTGTTCTATTCCCTGTGTAACTTCCTCCATCTGTGCTGACAAAAGCTGTTTCTCCTGTTGAATTTCCTTGCCTAACCTATTGTAGTCATTTATGTTTAAATTTACTTTAACTTCTTCCAAAGCTATTTTTAAGAGTTTATTTTCTTCTTCCATGGCTTTGCAATTTGTTTCCAATTGATTCTTATCCTTGCGCAAGTCATTCACTAAACCCTCAAGACATAAAACTTTGCTATTCAAATGGTCATTACTTTCTTTCAATTTACTAATTATTTCTACATGAGAGTTCACTATAGTATCTAAATTTACCAACTTGTTATGTAGACTGCTAATATCAATGCTTTCTTCATTGAATCCCTCAAAATCACACTCTGTTTTGTTTTTCCCCTTGTCAGTGGCCATCTTGAATGTTCTTCTCTGCACTGTAAACACTAGGGCAACTTTTTCTCATCCGATTTTTTACTTCCCTTAGCACTTTCCTGTTATCTCACCTATTTTTCAAGAGCACTATACCTTTATGTTCTCTGGGACACCACTCACTACCATCAACCTGTACTACAATACTTAGGATTGTTGAAATATGCTGGAGCTCCTCTGCTGCAAGTGTGTGACCCGGTTTCTGCCTTCTGGAGTTCCGGGGTCTTCCTGGCTTGCAGACTGATCTTTTTGGGTCTTGGCACATGTTGTGGTCGTGCTGGGACTTTGAGGTTTTGTTGTCGAGGTGGGCCTTTTGATGCAGTTTTGTGCCTATTTTGCCTGGCCGGCGTGTGCTCTGCCCACTGGTCAGCGACTTGTAATTTTCTTTTCGAGTGTATGTGTTTGTGTACGCATGTACATGTGTACACTGTTTGTGTGTGCACATGTGTATGTGCATACGCACGTGTGTGTAACATACCTTGTATGTATGTGTATGTGTATATACATGATATGTATATATGTGTATGTGTACTTTTTCTTTCAGAAGGGGCTCTGTTCCCTTCTCTGTTGATGGGGCGCTGGGGGAGCAGTTTGCTCTGTTGACTCTCGTATGGTCCCGCTGTTGGTGGGCACTTTTGGGCGTCTTCTGGCCTCTGGTGGCGGCAGTGGACGGCTTCTCCCCCTTTGGGGGTTCAGAGCTGGCGGGGTGGGCTTCTTCCCCTGCGCTTCGTCATGTCATCTTGGTGGGTGCGTTGGGCGTGGTCGATCTGCCTCATCCTTCTGGGGTTCCCGTTTGCTCTTTGCAGACATGGGCCTTTCGAATCTGTGGTTCTTCTGGACTTCTTCAGTCTGCTCCCTGGTTTCTATGCCCTCCTCGGAGGACTGTTGTCTCCTGTCCGGCTTCTGTTGGGGCCGGGTGCCTGGATGGTGGCCCTGGACCTCCTGGTCAATTATTGGCACTTGATGTATTTTTGCATCTTTACCGGATCTTCGTGCCCTGTCTGAGTCTGCTTGAGATTCGGTGTCTGGCCTACCTCGACGACTGGTTGGTGTGGGCTCCCAGTCGGTCCACTTGTCTGCTCGCCAGGGGTGTGGTTCTTTCCAGATCGCTGGGTTTGGTTTCCTGGTGATCTGGAGGCCATTCCATCTGTTTCCGTCCCGGGTTCGGACCTGGGCCTTGTTTAGGGCTATTGGGCCACTCTTTGTCTTTCCCTCCAGAAGTGTTACTGCGGCTGTGGTCCCGCCTTCGGCTGTACGTGAGGGGGTCCCGGGTTGCTCGAGTGGTTGTGCGGGAGTAATTATAATTACCTAAGTGTAATTACCTAAGTGTAGTTACAGGATGAGAGCTACGCTCGTGGTGTCCCGTCTTCCCAGCACTCTTTGTCATATAACGCTTTGAAACTACTGACGGTCTTGGCCTCCACCACCTTCTCACTTAACTTGTTCCAACCGTCTACCACTCTATTTGCGAAGGTGAATTTTCTTATATTTCTTCGGCATCTGTGTTTAGCTAGTTTAAATCTATGACCTCTTGTTCTTGAAATTCCAGGTCTCAGGAAGTCTTCCCTGTCGATTTTATCAATTCCTGTAACTATTTTGTATGTAGTGATCATATCACCTCTTTTTCTTCTGTCTTCTAGTTTTGGCATATTTAATGCTTCGAGTCTAAACTTCGACGTGCTGGTCTGCCCGTGGGGTTGGGTTTGGCTTTGGCGTCTGTTTGGTTCCTTTCAGACTCCCCTTCCGCCTCTTGCAATCGTTGGGTTCGTTCCTCCGGGGATCTTGTGTTGGTGCTGCGTCACCAGCTTCCTCTTTTGGGTTTTCGGGGTTTCATGCCTTGGCACCTCCCCGAGCCTTCGCTCAATGTGTTCACAGACAGGTCATCTCTCGGCTGGGGCTTTGTGACCAGTGCTCACCAGGTCAGCTGGGGATGGTGGAGTCTGTCCATCAGTCGGGCTCACAGCACGGTTCGGGAGTTCGTGGCTGTCTGGTTTGCACTTTTTTTTTTTTTGCGCTTCGGAGGGTTTGGGTCACTCGGTACTCTAGCATTCAGCTCCTTTCGGACTGTTCTCTGGCGGTTCTTGCCGGAACCACAGGGTTTCTCTTAGGTTGACCAGACCACACACTAGAATGTGGAGGGACGACGACGTTTCGGTCCGTCCTGGACCATTCTCAAGTCGATTGTGATGAGGAAGTAGAGACAGGCAATAAATAAGCACGAGAGAGATGAGGAGCAAAGTAAGGTGTAGTAGTAGGAACTGCAGAGGGCCTATTGGCCCATACGAGGCAGTTCCTATTATAACCACCTAAGGAGAAGGAGAAAATAATAGGAATAAGAAGAGGAAGGCAAGGAGAAGGTGTTTCTCTTAGGTGTTGACCTTTGGAGTTGGTTCCTTAGAGTGGCTCATTTGCTTGGTTCTCGGGGTTTGGCTAACCGTGAGATTCATGTCCAGGGTGTGTCCTGCGTCCTGGCGGACAGCTGTCTCGGCCCAGCTTTGTTTTCAGACGCTGCTTGTTAGGTGTCTGAACCCGGGGCATTTTCCCGCGGTTCCGCCTCTTTCGGCAGGTCGGATCGGTCCTGTACGTGACTGATTTGACCTTCTCCTCGGCTCTTCGCGTCTGGTATTTTGACACGGGTATCGCCATCTCTGTGGTGTTCAGGTGGCCTTGTTGATGGTGTCCCACCTGCGAGCTTCGTCTTGGCGACAGTATGACGTTCCTGGTGTTTCTATGCATTTTTTCTTGCTCTTTGTACGTTGTCTTCTCTTTCGCATCGGGTTGTCTTGCCCTTTCTTGGGTTTTCCGGAGTACAGTTAATTGATGTTTCTTACTGTTGCCTCGTTTTGTGTGGCGCTGATGAGGCCGCTCCGGCTTGCGTTCGGGGTGGATGTCACATCTGCCCCGTTTCGTACGCTTTCTCGTGTTTTGTTTCACCTCCGGCCTGCTCATGCGTCGCTGCATCCTGGTCCTTGATCAGGGTGCCTACTTATCTTGTCCTCAGTTTGTGGTAGCCCCTTTGGTTCAGGTTTCTGCTCTTTGGTACTGGTGGTAGATTTGGACGTGTGCAGCCTTTCTCCATCCTGGCGACAGTTGAAACGGCTGGTTTCCGGAGGGGTTCTTGGGTTATTGATGCTTGATTGGTTTGGCTGGGGGTGGGTCCTGTGTTGTCCGGTTGCGCTTTTTGCCGTTACCTGCGTACCGTGTCTGGGGATGCACTTTGGTTTGATCCGGTTCCCCTCGTTCCCTGTTTTAGGGCTTGGGTCTCCCAAGTCGTCCGCAAGAGTTTTTCAGTCTTCCAGCCTTTGGTCTGTCTTTGCGCCTGTGCTGTTTGAACGTTTGCAGCTTTTGCTGCTGTGTTGGTGACGTCTAGGGCTCATTTCGGCCGCAGGGAATTGAGGGTCTCACAGGTTCTTGGCCGCCCATTCTTTATGCGCATCTGCTCCTGTGCGTTCTTGTTGCCTTGGGTCGCAGGTTGCATCCTGTTGTCTCGGCTTCGCGTTGCGAAGTTTGTGGTGGCTGCCTCCCGGGTTAGCCCTTTCTTTTCCTTCTCTTTGGGTATGAAGCTCCAGGGAGCCGTAGGGGCTCCCCACAGAAAACCAGCGTTGAATGTAATGAAAGGCCATTTTCTGGGTGAGCCCTGGAGGCTCCCTGGCAACCCTCTCTCCCACCAGTCGGCGTTTTTTTTCGCGTTGGTTGAAGCTTAGCTTCCGATCTGAAGCTTGGCAGCCGGCGCGGTAGGTCCGGGGCTCCCCCCTTCCCCTCTCGGGGCGGGGAGGGCAGCGCGGACGATCGGCGAGGCAGTAAAGTGTGATGTTTGCTCTTTTCCTTGGGATTGAAGGGAGTTTCTACCTCTCTGCTCGTTTTTTTGTTTTAGTTTTTTACCATGTAGGGTTTGTTTTGTCATGCCTACCTTTCTAGGTGCCTGACCCCGGTCGATGGCAGATAAGGAAAACCCCAACCACAACAGGGTTTTCCAGGGCCATTGCTCCCTGAAACCTCTCTGAAGGGGCCAGGTTCTGGCGCTGGTCCCTGGTAGGTCTGAACTCCTTAGCTAATGTCCCGGTCTAATATAACATACATTAGCCCGATAAGCTCCAGGGAGCCGTAGGGGCTCACCCAAAAAATGGTGTTTCATTACATTCAACGCTGGTTTTATGGGGTACTGACAGTCAGCTTTCTGACAGTCAAAGAAAGTGCAGTCTGCCCACCCTTCTTTTTCTCATGTAATTTTTGTTGCTTGGAATTTTATTAACCCTGTGAGGCATGATTTACCATCTCTGAACCTTTGCTAGTGGTGTGTTACAAAGCTATTTCCCTCCCGATACTCTGTGAGCCTTTTCCTCACGATCTTCTCTATTACCTTGCACGGTATACAAGTTAGGGAAACTGGCCTATAGATCAATGCCTTTTGTCTGTCACCCTTTTTCTATATTAGGACTATATTAGCTGTCGTACAACTTTCTGTAGGTCTCCTGTTTCCAGTGACCTGTAATACACCAGAGTGGCGTGCTTAGTTCTTCTGTACCTTCTTTTAATATCCACGGTGAGATTCTGTCAGGCCCAACAGCCTTTGTCACATTCAGCTCCATCAGATTCCTTTTGACCTCATCACTGGTGAGGTCAAAATCCTCCAAGGTTGCTTGGTTTGCCTCCTCCTCATTTAGTGCCGGGGCTTTTCCTTGTTCTTTTGTGAAGACCTCCTGGAATCTCTTGTTGAGTTCTTCATACACCTCCTTGTCATTCTCTGTGTATCCATTCTCTCCTCTTCTCAGTTTCATCACTTATTCCTTCACTGCTGTTTTCCTCCTGATGTGGCTGTGGAGCAGCTTTGGTTGGGTCTTAGCTTTACTCGCGATGTCATTTTCATACTGTGTCTCTGCCTCTTACTCTGAGGTACTCATTTCTTGCCCTCTGGTATCTCTCCCTGCTCTCTGGCACTCTGTTATTCCTGTAGTTTCTCCATGTTCTTTTACTCAATTGCTTCGCTACCTTACATTCCAGGTTGAACCATGGATTCTTCTGTTTCATTTCGCTTCTCTCTTTTTGGACCGGGATAAATCTATCTGCAGCTTCCTGGCATTTCTGGGTGACATAGTCCATCATATCCTGTACATTCTTCGCTCTAGTGTACTGTTTCCCATGGTATTCCCCTTAGGAAGTTCCTCATCTCATCATATTTTCCGCTTTGGTAATTCAGTCTTTTCCCTTCCGGTCCCATCCTTGGATAGGTTATCCCTACCTCCACCAGATACTCAAATGTCGATACACTGTGGTCACTCATTCCTTTGGGGGCTTCAAATTTGACTTCTCTTATTTCCGACTCATTCAAGGTGAATATCAGGTCTATCCCTGAATATCCCTCTATCGAGAGGGATTCTTTGGTGGTGGTGTGCGAGCGAGCCAGGAGTAACAGAAGAGTATTGGGGCTGCATGCACCTAGTGGTACTTTCCCTAGGTGCCCTGTAAGTACTGCCCCTTGGCCTAAGGTTATCTTCCCTGAGCCATTCGAGAACTTCCTCTGCGAGGTTCTGTTGCTGCTCGGTGATTGCCCGCCCTTGGGGTTCAGCTGGGGAGATTCTTATTGCTGTTTGCCCTTGGGTAGGAGGTAGTTTCGTTGCTGGCTGTGCCATGACCTAATGTGCTGCTGTCTGATAAATGCATAGCGACTGGTTCTGTTCACCTGTAGATATTGTGATTTTGCAGAGGTTTTACTTCTGTTATTGTGTTTGTTTTTTGTCTGGTGGGGGTCTGCCTGGTGTGGCGGTAGGACCACTTGTATGGTTTTGGTGGTGCTCCACTTTTAGTTTGTTTGGTAGCTCTGGGATAACCGGTTAGTAGTACCTTGCCTGAGCTTCCTTTAGCAGTCAGCTTAATGGCCCTAGGAACCCCCATTGGGGCTCAGTGGTCTGATGGAGGAGACCTTTTGAGTCCCACCTCGCCTTGAGCGAGTTTGAAGGTTGCTCTATCCCCTTGTCTCAAGGTGACACTCACCGTTTTTGCCTCCGCCATGCTGCCTGATGGGTCTCTGACATCTTTGACCCGGAGTCCTGCGAGTGGTGTTCTTTGCTTGTACTCCACTTCACCCAGTCCACTGAGACTGATATTCGGGTGCAGGGAGCTTCAGTGTTGTATGCGAGGTTTAGGTTGCTGCAACGTGCGAGGTTGGTTGCCTTTCCGGATGCCCTGCAGCTGCCTCACTTTGGTTATAGGAACTGGGACTTGAAGGGGTTTCGTCCGCGCCCTCTAGTCCTTCCTCTGCTGTGGTTCTTCCTGCTCATCCCCTCCTGCTCCCAGCCCCCAAATGTCTGAGGGTTTGGAAGTCGGGGCAGGGTTTGTCTGGTGGTCAGACTTGGGCGGCTTTGGGGATTGCCCCCTTCTGGATTAGCGGCAGAGGCATTCGAGCCTGTTCCTCCTGCCGGAACTTTTGAGTCGCACCAGCGGGCCCTCTTCATACCTGCTTCTCTGGTGTACTCTGCCTTTTTTCCAGAAGCAAAGAGTTTGGAGGAAGGCTCGGCCCCAGGTCCTGAAGTGAAGAATCCCAGAGCTGGGGAGGAGTTGAATTTGGACGGGGGGTGGGGCTTGGTCCCCGTTTGACCCTGCTTGGGTGTTAGTACCCTCGGTGCAAGGCTTGTTACAGGGGGAGGGGTTTTCCTATCCCCCCTCTTCCTGTATGATGTGAGTTCGACTCCTCCCCGCTTTCGGTTCCGAGTTACTCTGGGTTCTTCAGTTCCCTTCTTCTGGAGGTTTTCAGCTTTGTGCATCTCACCAAGGGAGGTGCGGGAGGCCATTGTGGCTTACCTCCTGCGAGACCCAGATTACGCCTCGATAATGAAGCCTACTTCTTTTGAGTTTGGCTCCTCTTTTTCCTTATTGGGTGCATTACGAGGTGCCGGAGTCTTTCTGGCTGGCAGACTGCCCTTTCTCTTGTTGGGGGTTGGCATTCGTACTGTCGGACCTGCACGCTTGAATGGTGGAATTGACTACGGTCGTTCAGGTTTTCCTGGGGGGGAGGGCGAGTTTGAGCACCTCAGTGCGTGCTTGTTCGCCCCCGTCCTTCCTCATGATGTCGGCCAGGTGCAGCTTCACATGCAGGTTCTCTCCCTTACGGCATCCCTGGTGGCCGAGGTTTTGCATGCCCGTGAGCATTTGGCTTCGGTCTTGCGCTTCTTCTCCCTGCTGGAGCTATTTTCGGACTGGCTCTAGGAGGATGTGGAGCAGCTGGGATCCGGGCTGGTGTCCGGTGTGTTTGCTTCGGCAGCTCGGGCGTCGGCTGCTTTGTTGAAGATGTTTGCGCCAATTCTGAAGAAGGCGGTCTCTCTGTTCTTTGCTTCTCACCTTGCATTCCGACAGGTGCTCATCAACTCTTTGGAATCTGCTTGGGCGCTGGCTCTTAGATTTTTGTACCCTTTCTGTGGAGAGCCCCTTCGGCTCCCCGGAGCTATTCCAGGCTGATGTGTATGTATTAGACCTTGGCAACAGTCAATCGAAGGAGTTCTAAGCCTACTGGGGACCAGAGCCAGAACCTGGCCCCCTCAAGAGAGGCACAAGGAGCAATGGCCTAAAGACACCCCCCATGTAATTGGAAGCAGTCTTTGTCTGCCATCTACCAGGCCAGGCATCCAGAAAGGTAGGAATCTCAAAACAAATTTCTGCTGGTCAGAAATTGCAAACCGAAAGCCGAACTAGCAAACAGAACTCCCCAATTAAAAACAAGGAAACAAACATGACGTCACCACAACCGCCATGCATCCGTCTGTGCAACCCCTCCCCCCCCCTCCCCTGGAGAGGGACGGGGTGGTCCCAGACCACGCCGGCGACTCATCTCAGTTCAAGAGGCTGTTGTGTTGGTGACGGTCGATCGCTCTGGCTCCACTCTTTTTCACAGTGCTGCAGTGCGGTGTTGTTGCTCTGTTTTGGTGGCGTGTGAGCTAGAAATAACACAAGAGTACTCGGGCTTCATGCACCTAGAGATACTTTTCCTGGGTGCCCTGTAAGTACTGCCTTTGCGGCCTCAGGGTTATCTTCCATGAGCCGTTCAGGAGCAGCTTCCTCTGTGTGGTTCTGTCACTGCTTGGTGATTGCCAGCCCTTGAGGGTTCAACTGGGAAGGTTCTTACTCCTGTTTGCCCTTGGGTAGGAGGTAGTTTTGTCGCTGGCTGGGGCACGAGGTACTATGCAGTTGTGTGATATACGCATAGCGACTGGTTCTGTTCACCTGGAGACGTTGTGCTTTTGCAAAGTTTTTTCTTTTGTTTTTGTTTTGTTTTGCCTGGCAGGGGTCTGGTTGGTGTGGCGGTAGGACCACTTGCATTATTTTGGTGGCCCTCTACTAGGTCCCCCGTGCTTGCTCATGTTGCAAGGGTTCAGCTTTTATTTGTTTGCTTGGTAGCTCTGGGATAACCGGTTACCTGTTAGTAGTACCTCGCCTGGGCTTCCCTTAGCAGTCAGCCTAAGGGCCCCTGGAAACCCCCTTTGGGGCTCAGTGGTCCAATGTAGGAGGCCTCTGAGTCCCACCTCACATTGTGCGAGTTTGAAGGTTGCTCTGTCCCCTTGTCTGAGGGTGACACTCACCGTCTGCCTCCGTCTTGCTAGAGGCAGATGGCACTTGCCTCCAGACTGCTTCTTTGTGGTTCATTCGATTGTAGGGTGGGGGATGGGTGGACTTCACTTACTGTTTTTTGTTAATCTTGCCTCCAGTTGTTGGGTTGGGAAGCTTAATGCTCTCCTCTGCAGGTAGATTTTTTTTCTCTGATGGGCATTTTGATTGTTTTCAGCTGATTTCAACTTTTCTAGTGAAGGACGAGTCAGTTGGTTTCCAGAGGGGTCCTTTGGTAATTGATGCTTGGTTGGTTCAGACAGGAGTGTATCTTGCATTGTTTCTGGTGGTGGTCCACTGCCTTCGTGCCTTATGGAGTCTCATCTTTGTCATGACTCTTGTGGTGCTTCCTCCTCCCTGGTGGGTTCCCATGTTATATTTCTCCATGGACAGTTAGCTTTGGGGAGCCACAAGGGGTTTTCCCCGGAAAACCAACATTGACCATAATGAAATGCCAATTTCTGGGTAAACCCCAGTGACTTTGATTACCTTCTTCCCTTCCTAGTTGTCAGGTGGATTCCTACATCTGCTCTAAAACTGGGAGCTGGGTACCCAGCTGTAGGCGAGCTACCTTCTCTCCCCCTCTTCCCTCAAATGAGTAGGGGAGGTGGGATGAATAAGCACATGCTAGTTCTGAGAGAATTTGATCCTTTTTTTACAGTGTTGGGGGAGTTCTTTTGACAGGTTTTGAGGCATTGGTCTCCTCTTCATCCAGTAGTAGGTTTGTTTTGACTTTCTGACTTTCTGGTAACCTGTTTCGGTAAGGTAGCAAAAAATTATTGTCAGTGTTCCCTGTGCCTCTGAAGGGAAGGGGGGGCAGGTTCTAGCTCTGGTCCCCAGTTAACCGATCGAATTCCACTGATGGTGCGACCTAGTTGATAGTTCAATCTCAGCGTATAGGAGCTTCAGGGAGCCACCAGGGCTCGCCCAAAAATTGGTGTTTCACGACATTAAATGCGGTTTTATACTGCACATTCACTTTCAGCTAGCTTTAGCACACAATAAAACTTTACCTATTCTATGCTTAAATTATTTATTAAACTTTGCCAGAAGAACTGTCTTTGTATACTTATGGTATACATTACAGTACTAAATTTATAGTTATACAGAGCACCACTTGGTTTCCGAACTTTAGTTATCCGAAACTTCCAGTTTCCCGATTGGGGTTGGGGAGTCATGCTACCCGAACAAAGTTCGGGTAGGAAGGGGTCCGCCAAGCGTCACGCTGGTTTGTTGTGGTGGGTGGGAGATGGTCCAGTTTGCCCGCTGTGACTTCACAGATTCACGGCCTATTATTCCTATTATTTTGAATTGCCATAAGGCTGGAATGTTCATTCTGTGCTTTTGTTTTACATATCTGCACAATCAAGAAACATCTGTGCACCATGTTGGCTCCAAATGCACGCATTGCGTCAGTGATGGCTGACTGGTGGGTGGATGGACGATGGAGTTTAGGTGGGAGGCAGTATGAATGAGGGGGGGGGGAGAATCAGTGAGAGAGGGGGAGAGAGAGATGCTAGGAGGGAGGGGGAGGTAGGGAGAGATGTTAGGAGGTAGGGAGAGATGCTAAGAGGGAGGGGGAGGTAGGGAGAGATGCTAGGAGGTAGGCAGGAAGGGATGGAAGTAGTGAGAATTAGGGAGGGAAAGGCAGGCTGGCAGGCACAGGCAGGCAGGCACAGGCAGGCAGGCAGGCGCAGCAGGGAGTGAGTGGTAGTCACGCGGTTGAACCGCGTGACCTTGAGAGATGGGATGTAGGGGGGCGGGTGGTTTGTTGGTGGTGGGGGCGAGACCGGCTCATTCCCGAAGATAAGCCTAACACACACTACCCGTTAGCATGATGGCAGGGAGGGAGGCAGGCTGGCTGGAAAGGAAGCAGGCTGGGAAGGAGGCAGGCAGGCAGGCAGGCTTGCAGGCTGGGAAGGAGGCAGGCAGGCAGGCAGGCTTGCAGGCTGGGAAGGAGGCAGGCAGGCAGGCAGGCTTGCAGGCTGGGAAGGAGGCAGGCAGGCAGGCAGGCTTGCAGGCTGGGAAGGAGGCAGGCAGGCAGGCAGGCTTGCAGGCTGGGAAGGAGGCAGGCAGGCAGGCAGGCTTGCAGGCTGGGAAGGAGGCAGGCAGGCAGGCAGGCTTGCAGGCTGGGAAGGAGGCAGGCAGGCAGGCAGGCTTGCAGGCTGGGAAGGAGGCAGGCAGGCAGGCAGGCTTGCAGGCTGGGAAGGAGGCAGGCTTGCAGGCTGGGAAGGAGGCAGGCAGGCAGGAAGCGATATATGGGTGTTGAAGTGAACCATGAACCACGTGACCTTTGAGTGTGTGTGTGTGTGTATGGGTTTGGGGTGGGGGGAGAGGGGGAGGTGTATCGGTGGTGGGGGAGGGACCGGCTGACTCCGTAAGCCTAACCACACTCCACAGACCTGTGACCCAGATTTGTTTCTTAAATGTACAGTACATCATCGTATATTTTAGGCAGGATGTGCCTGCAGGCTGGCAGGAAACATCCAGAGGATGTTTGCCAGACGTCTTAATAATCAGTTAGGAACAATTAAGGACTTTTATAAAGCGGATCAGGACTTCACTTATTGGCGAGTACAAACAAAACACAGTCGCATTTACGCTATGAACCTGTCGATTTTTTCCCCTAGAGTTTTTTCGTAAATTTTTTCGGAAAAATATCTTTTTACATTTCTAGTTTATTTTTTCCCCTCTATTTCTCGTATACGAACTTACATGTTAACCGACGGGTCTCGTCCCCAAGGGGTTCGGAAACCAAGTGGTGCTCTGTACATGGTTAATTCCCCCTTTTTATTAATCTTACTTGGTCTCTTTCTTAAATATTATACTGCCATATATACCATGTTCATGTAATATTCCTAGATTTTATTTCAGCAAAATATTGTGCACCGAGACTTGAAACTTGGTAACTTAGTTCTACACAGAACTACTCGGGAGATCACAATAACTAACTTCTGCTTAGGACAACATCTACCATCAGAAAAAGATCGCCTCAGAGACCAGCGGGGCTCACCTGCATATATTTCACCTGATGTGCTAAGTGGCAAGCCTTATCTTGGTAAGTGCGCTTATGCAAGTTTCGCTTATGCAAAATATGTCGTTTCATTTTAGATACTTTTGTCAATGACATTATCATTTAAATTCTGGAGCAGGGGTAAAGATCTGTATTGGCTAATACAGAAAATATTTAATGCTGTGTAACTTAGTTCTGGTGGTTATTTTGGAACTGGATCCCTTCCAGCTTGTCAAATATTTTGGTTCTCCAAATGTGTAAGAATTTTCTCTATTGCTGTATTTTGTCTTTCTGAGAGGAGCCTTTTGACTTCCTGAAGCTACTACACTGATAGTGTACTATCTACCAGGTCGCATTAGCGGCATAGTTCTATAGGCCTACACTGGACCAAGGACAGAACCTGTACGCCCCTCACAGAGATACAGGGAGTGGTGACATTTATTTATTTATGTCACCACCGGGGAAGTAACCAGAAAGTCAGCAAGAAAAAACAGATCACTGCTGGCTTTAAGAGAGATCACAGCTGAGAGTCACTGAAAGAACTCCCCCAAACTATGTTTGATCGAAAAAAAAGATCGAAATTTCTCCAAACTAGCACAAGGTCATTCAGCCCACCTCCCCCACTCACTTAGGAGGACTGAGGCAACCTGTGGTCAGCCAGCTACTCCACTCTCAATTTTATGCTGATGTGTGTGCGTGTGCTTGGGTGCCTATCTGCTGCTTGGGCACAGGTGTTTTGCTGTTACAGCTTAGTGGTGGTTTCGTCCTTGTTGGTTGTTCCTTATACTTTGTTGCGTAGATGAGCCCTGTGTTAAGAGTGCTTGGAAGTGCTTGTGCTCTTCCCTTTGTGCTCCCTTGTCCTGCCCTTGCATTGCCAGGGTTCCCTTCCCCTGGAGTGTTCAGTTGCTCCCTTAGAGGCCCTCCTCACTTGTGGTGGTGCTCACCCGGGGCGAGTCGGGTCTCTTGGGAGCTTCTTGTTTTTACTCAGGTCAGTTGTGAGTTTGGGTGGCCTGGGGAGCACTGGGTATTTGGATGTTGGACTATAGTGTACCAAGGTCAGTCTTCACAGCCGGGTGAAACAGGCTGTGCTAAGTTACTATGCCATTTCTATATTTCCCCTATTCTCATATATGTATATAAGTTGTACCTAGTAGCCAGAACGTCGTACTCGGCCTGCTATGCAAGGCCCGATTTGCCTAATAAGCCAAGTTTTCCTGAATTAATATATTTTCTCTAATTTTTTTCTTATGAAATGATACACGCAAATCCAACAAAGTTCACTTTATAGATGGTCTCCTTCATGAGGCAAATGCAGTGTTTGCAGCCCTAACAGAAACTCACACAAAGGACTACCATGATGGTGAAATATGGATCTCAGAGTACAATCTTTTCAGATGTGATAGGAAACACCGGCTTCAGGGTGGGGTCAGCCTCTACATCAAAGACACACTCATCTGTACTGAGCTGCTAAACACCTCAAATGATATGGTGGAAGTGCTGATAATCAAAATAGAGATTTTAAATGTAGTTATTGTCTTTGTATATAAGTCACCGGAGGCAAACCCTCAGCAGTTTAAAGACCAACTAATGAAAATAGAACACTGCTTGGAAAACCTCACAAATTCAGTTCTGAACATCATCCTGCTTGGGGACTTCAACCTATGGCACCTGAAATGGAAGCACCTGGCTAATACAGTAATATCAGAAAGAATACCAGGAAGTAGCCTAAATGAACAGGCACATGCAAAGGACCTGCTACGGATGTGTGACAGGTTTGCCTTAAACCAGCAAATAGTAGAACCAACTAGGAAGGAGAACACGCTGGACCTCATTTTCACTAATAATGATGAATTGATCAGGAACATAATGATTACAAATACCTGTTACTCAGATCACAACTTAATTGAAGTTATGACAACCATGGGGAGTAGACCTTCAAAACCAGTCCAGATTCCCGGTGGAGGAGATTTCAGCAAATTCAACTTCAATAATAAACAGATAAACTGGGAGCAAATAAACCAGGACTTCACAGAAATAAACTGGGAAGAACAGCTAGAAAATGCAAACCTGAACCAGTGCCTGGAAAAAATAAGCTCAGTAGCACTAGAAATATGTTCAAACCGCATACCTCTAAGAAAAAAGAGGAAGAGATGCAGATTGGAACGGGAACGTCGTTCCCTATATAGGCGAAGAAAACGAATCGCGGAACAACTTGAGAGTCGCACCCTATCTCAAGAACGGCGAAGAAGGTTAGGTAGAGAAATAGAAACAATTGAACGGAAGCTACAAGAATCATACAAAACCCAGGAGAGGCAGAGAGAGCAAAAGGCCATCAGTGAAATAGAGAGAAATCCAAAATATTTTTTCTCCTATGCAAAATAAAGATCAAAAACCACATCTAGTATCGGGCCCCTGCGAAAGGGAGATGGAACTTTCACCGATGACAACAAAGAAATGAGCGAGCTACTGAGGAAGCAGTACGACTCTGTTTTCAGCGAGCCATTAAACGCACTAAAGATTGATAACCCAAATGAATTTTTCATGGATATGATACCAACATCAAATCATATATCAGACGTCACCCTATCCCCACTGGATTTTGAAGAAGCCATAAACAGTATGCCTATGCACTCTGCACCAGGCCCGGATTCTTGGAACTCCATATTCATCAAGAACTGTAAAAAACCACTATCGCAGGCCCTCCACATTCTGTGGAGACAAAGCCTAGATACTGGCGTTATTCCTGATATACTAAAAACAGCAGAGATAGCACCACTTCATAAAGGAGGAAATAAGGCAGAGGCAAAAAATTACAGACCAATAGCACTAACATCGCACATCATAAAAATTTTTGAGAGAGTGCTAAGAAGTAAGATCACAAAATACATGGAATCACAGCATCTCCATAACCCCGGACAACATGGTTTCAGAACAGGGCGCTCTTGCCTGTCGCAGTTGCTGGACCACTATGATATGGCATTAGATGCTATGGAAGACAAACAAAACGCTGATGTAATTTACACAGATTTCGCAAAAGCTTTTGATAAATGTGACCATGATGTTATTGCACATAAAATGCGTTCAAAAGGAATTACCGGAAAAATAGGCAGATGGATCTACAATTTCCTGACGAACAGAACCCAATGTGTAATAGTCAACAAAATAAAATCCAACCTATCAACCGTGAAGAGCTCAGTCCCCCAGGGTACTGTGCTTGCTCCAGTTACTTTTTCTCATCCTCATATCGGACATAGACAAGAACACAACCTATAGCGCTGTATCATCCTTTGCAGATGACACTAGGATCTTCATGAGAGTAGGCAACATAGAGGACATGGCGAACCTCCAGTCAGATGTAGATCAGGTCTTTCTATGGGCTACAGAAAATAATATGGTGTTTAACCCTTAACATGCTCGGGGTTTAATATCCTGTCATCCCCACAGGCGCATGTCGTTTTGAAAAAAAAAAAATTATTTTTTCTTCCTAACCTGTTAATTTGTGTTCACTGATCACGGGAAAAATAATAAAAATATCGTAAGTGGCATATATTGCCCGCTATAGGGCGGGGAAGTCTGGCAAATTATAGGCGCTGACTCAGCGTGCGTCCCAGGCGGTCTGTTGCTCACCAGCTGTCAGGCCGGAGTTGCCACAAAGAGATAATTACCGAATTATTTCAATGTCTCTGATTGATTTTTCATA
This sequence comes from Procambarus clarkii, assembly GCF_040958095.1. Taxonomy (NCBI): domain Eukaryota; kingdom Metazoa; phylum Arthropoda; class Malacostraca; order Decapoda; family Cambaridae; genus Procambarus; species Procambarus clarkii. Next base: position 35,111,477 of record NC_091198.1, read on the forward strand.
CTTTTTTCCTTTAATATTATTCAATAGTGTGTAGTTTGATATATTTATATAATAAAATGAGTGAATCATTGCTGTACTCAAAAATATGGTGTGCATATTGTTGATTCAATTATGTTCATCAATCAGTGAATAAATACTTTGTCGGTTATTACATTATAAGCACAGGTTATATATAAGTATCTGCATGTTTTGTTCACTATAACGAACCACTAAGTAGCTATTATGAGTCAAAAAGTAACGAGGAGTGACCGCCGTGTATCAGCCAGCCACTCCAGCCCTCCCTCAAGTCATCTGACTCACCCACATTCTCCTCCCACAATAATGTTTTTGCTATAATTCACTATATACAGACGTTATATATAAGTATCTACATGTTTTGTTCACCATAACTGTACATCTAAGCTTGTATGGTGAGTAAATGCGCAAAGATGTAGCTACTCACACAGTCAGCTAATCGGCGGCCGCCCTCAAGGCCAGACGCACTAATATTTTTCCTCCAACAATACTGTGTGGTGTTATTACGCTATATACACACAATTTATATAAATATCTACCTGTTTTAGTAACTATACTTGTACAAATAAACTGGTATGGTGCCCAAAGACCATCGTTGTAACCAGTAAACAACACCGTCGTTTGCACGGTGGCGTCGTGCAGACGACGCCACCGCCCTCACCTAAATGGCGGCTCCAAACCTTCTCTTGCTGTTTATGCCCTCTATACACACGTTATATATAAACATCTACATTTGTGTTCACCATAGCGAACCACTAAGCTGGTATGCTGAGTGCAGTCAATAAAAGGTGGCCACACACAGTCAAAAGACATCGCCACCACCCTCCCTCCCACAGCATTACTCCTCCCTCCATGGTGCACAGCGCTAAATATCACCACAATCCTGCTATTATCAGAACCCTGGTCAGTTTTATCACAGTCAGGGGTCTTCTGTAATAATATCTTTGCTACATAATAGCATGAACAAGTATAATTTGGCATTTTTAGGCGATCCTGTGGTCACAAGCTGAACAGCAGTGCTGTTAGCTCGTGCTGCGTGTGTCAGGCTTGGTTGCTCACTCAATACTGAGGCCAATAACACCCGGGAGTTTGGTCCACGATTATTTTTTTAAAATGGCGTCTGTTTACAAGAGCCTTGATGAAGGTGTGGTGAACCCCGTGTATCCGCGGGCTGTTTAAATCTTTCGTAGTACTCCAACACATCATATGACGTGATGCGCAGTTGACTGGAACAACGTCCAGCACATCATATGACGTGATGCGCACTTTAAGGGTTAATGAAGATAAATTCCAGCTCATGCGCTATGGAAAAAATGAAAATATAAAAACGGAAGCCACATACAAAACTCGGGCAAATCATAACATAGAACGAAAAGGCAATGTAAAGGATCTGGGTGTACTCATGTCGGAAGACCTTACCTTTAAAGAACACAATAAAGTAGCCGTCACAACTGCAAGAAAAATGACAGGTTGGATAACAAGAACTTTTCACACTAGAGATGCCATACCGATGATGATACTTTTCAAAACGCTTGTGCTCTCTAGAGTAAAGTACTGCTGCACAATGACAGCACCTTTCAAAGCTGGAGAAATTGCTGACCTGGAGAGCGTGCAGAGATCCTTTACTGCTAGAATCCACTCAGTAAAACATCTAAACTATTGGGACCGACTAAAGAGCCTAAAACTGTACTCCCTTGAGCGCAGGCGGGAGAGGTACATAATAATTTACACGTGGAAAATATTAGAGGGGCTGGTCCCAAACCTGCACACAGAAATAACATCACATGAGACCAGAAGACATGGCAGGATGTGCAGAATACCCCCGTTGAAAAACAGAGGTGCAACAGGTACTCTGAGAGAGAACTCTATCAACATCAGAGGTCTGAGACTGTTCAACACGCTTCCACTACACATAAGGGGCATAACTGGCCGACCCCTCACAGTGTTCAAGAGAGAACTGGATAAGCACCTCCAAAGGATACCTGATCAACCAGGCTGTGACTCGTACGTCAGGCTGCGAGTAGCCGTGTCCAACAGCCTGGTTGATCAGTCCGGCAACCAGGAGGCCTGGTCGACGACCGGGCCGCGGGGACGCTAAGCCCCGGAAGCACCTCAAGGTAACCTCAAGGTAGCTACCCATTTCATTATGTATGAGGTCAATTTTTTTTTATTGGAGTTAAAATTAACGTAGATATATGACCGAATCTAACCAACCCTACCTAACCTTATCTAACCTATCTTTATAGGTTAGGTAGCCGAAAAAGTTAGGTTAGGTTAGGTAGTCGAAAAACAATTAATTCATGAAAACTTAGCTTATTAGGCAAATCAGGCCTTGCATAGTAGGCTGAGAAGTGCGTTCTGGCTACTAGGTATGACATATATATATATATGTCATATATATACATATATATGTCGTAGGTATGACATATGTATGTATGACATATATATATATATATATATATATATATATATATGTCATACTGTCATATATGTCATACCTACGACATTTATATATATATGTCGTACCTAGTGGCCAGAAGGCACTTCTCAGCCTACTATGCAAGGCCCAATTTGCCTAATAAGCCAAGTTTTCATGAATTAATTGTTTTTCGACTACGTAACCTACCTAACCTAACATAACCTAACTTTTTCAGCTACCTAACCTAACCTAACCTATAAAGATAGGTTAGGTTAGGTAAGGTAAGGTTGGTTAGGATTGGTCATATATCTTCGTTAATTTTAACTCCAATAAAAAAAAATTGACCTCATACATAATGAAATAGGTAGCTTTATCATTTCATAAGAAAAAAATTAGAGAAAATATATTAATTCAGAAAAACTTGGCTTATTAGGCAAATCGGGCCTTGCATAGTAGGCCGAGAAGTGCATTCTGGCTACTAGGTACGACACACATATATATATATATATATATATATATATATATATATATATATATATATATATATATATATATATATATATATATATATATATATATATAATATATATATATATATATATATATATATATATATATATATATATATATATATATATATATATATATATATTAGTATATTTTGGTAGCAGTCTTTCCTGTAGACATATATTATTAAATATGACCGAAAAAGTAAGATTAATAATTCTAACACGAATTTTCTCAATCTTTCGTACATTACGCTTCACTGTTGGAGGTAAATCAAAAATCAATTCTCCAAAATTCATTTTTATTTCTAATCTGACGCGACACGGGCGCGTTTCGTAAAACTTATTACATTTTCAAAGACTTTAGTTCACAAATACACAACTGAATAGAACTTACGTATCTCCGATTTTATATCTACATTTGAGTGAGGTGGAAGGGGTGATGTGGCATTAACACAAGACAGAACAAAATGTGGTATTAATAGGGTATTAATTTCATCAACACAAGACAGAACAAGAGTATTAATAGGGTATTAATTTCATCAACACAAGACAGAACACGAAACAATGGATATTGAATAGAAGTGTTTGTAGAAAGCCTATTGGTCCATATTTCTTGATGCTTCTATATTGGAGCGGAGTCTTGAGTCTCTCTGACCAAACTAAGTTCCAAAGGGTAACGAAGGACACTACAGCCGAATTAAAAGCAAAGGTCAACAAACTGATCGAAACTGTGAACGCCAAGAAATCCGGACTCCACCTGCCAAAGATCATTGGGGAATATAAACCTGGATATGCGTATGGAAATGTCAAGACGCACAAGCCTGGAAACCCACTTCGGCCAATCATTAGCCAGATACCCACACCCACGTACAGACTGGCGAAGCGACTCAACGGCCTGCTGACTCCTTATGTTCCTTGCGCCTTCAGCCTGAAGTCTCCAAAGGAATTTGTTGACTTACTGCGGGGCACACGGGCCACAGGGATAAGAGCCTCGTTGGACGTAGAATCGCTGTTTACCAACGTACCTGTGGACGAGACAATCGGAATGATAGCCGACAGAGTGTATCGTGATCCAGCCTGTACTCCTCTTGACATACCAGAAAATATTCTGAGGAAACTACTCCAAGCTTGTACTAAAGAGGCACCCTTCTTGAGCCCGGATGGGCACATGTATAAGCAAGTAGATGGGGTCGCCATGGGTTCTCCCCTAGGTGTCCTGTTTGCAAACTTCTACATGGGTACCATCGAGCAAAAAGTCTTAGTCGACATGAACTTGAAACCGGCCATATACTGCAGGTATGTTGACGACATTTTTACACAGGTATCTGATGTCAGACATCTGCAGGAGCTGAAGGAGGCATTTGAGCAGAGTTCCGTGCTGCGTTTCACTTACGAGATGGAAAAGGATGGGAAGCTGCCCTTTCTAGATGTAACAGTCATGGAAAAGGGCGGAGGTTTCCACACTGCAGTCTACACTAAGGAAACAAACATAGGAATGTGCCTAAATGCCAACAGCGACTGCCCAGACAGGTACAAGAGGAGTGTTGTTAACGCATATGTCGACCGTGCTCTCAGCCACAGCTCAGAATGGAAGCAAGTCGACGAAGAACTCTGTAGGGTAAGGCAGGTCCTAGTCAATAACGGCTTCTCCAATGGTTTCGTCGAAGACATCATAAGAAGGAAAGTGAAAAGCCATGCAACCTCTGAAGAGACAACTAACACAACACCTATACTCCCTATTAGACTATTTTACAGGAACTTCTTTTCCACAGCTCATAAAACGGAGGAAAGGGTCCTGAAAGATATTGTTAATAGAAACGTTATCCCTACAGACAAAAATCAGAGGATACAACTGACGATTTACTATAAAACCAGAAAAACGGCCAGCCTACTCATGAGAAACTCTCCAGACACAAAACAGAACGCTTTAAAAGAGACTAAACGTCGTCTATGCCTTCAAATGCCCACTTGGGGACTGTAAGCTCCAAAAAACCCAGTATATAGGCAAGACAACAACATCTCTTTCTAGGCGTTTAACGATGCATAAGCAACAGGGCTCCATTAAGGAACATATAATCTCTTCCCACAACCAAACCATCGCCAGAGAAATCCTAGTAAACAACACAGAAATCATCGATAGATACAGCGATAGCAGGCGGCTTGACGTTTGCGAGGCACTACACATCAAGAAGTCAACACCAGCAATCAACAGCCAATTATTGCACAACTATATTCTACCCACCTCAAGACTCCGCTCCAATATAGAAGCATCAAGAAATATGGACCAATAGGCTTTCTACAAACACTTCTATTCAATATCCATTGTTTCGTGTTCTGTCTTGTGTTGATGAAATTAATACCCTATTAATACTCTTGTTCTGTCTTGTGTTGATGAAATTAATACCCTATTAATACTCTTGTTCTGTCTTGTGTTGATGAAATTAATACCCTATTAATACCACATTTTGTTCTGTCTTGTGTTAATGCCACATCACCCCTTCCACCTCACTTCAAATGTAGATATAAAATCGGAGATACGTAAGTTCTATTCAGTTGTGTATTTGTGAACTAAAGTCTTTGAAAATGTAATAAGTTTTACGAAACGCGCCCGTGTCGCGTCAGACTAGAAATAAAAATGAATTTTGGAGAATTGATTTTTGATTTACCTCCAACAGTGAAGCATAATGTACGAAAGATTGAGAAAATTCGTGTTAGAATTATTAATCTTACTTTTTCGGTCATATTTAATATATATATATATATATATATATATATATATATATATATATATATATATATATATATATATATATATATATATATATATATATATATACATATACAGGCATACCTCAGAATAAGAGTTTAATCCGTTCCTGGAGACGCCTCGCCTTCCGAAAACTCGCATTCCGAAGTTAATTTCCCCATAAGAAATAAAGGGAAATGAATTAATCCGTTCCTGACTACCCCAAAAACCCCACATCAAACTAAATTTTTGTACCTAATTTACCTAATTCATCTAAATAAACCTACAAAACTGTGTTCCAGTTATTACTTACCTTGCTGTCGAGTGCTGTAGGCGTATGGAAGATGGTGAGGAGGGGGGAGGAGGAGAGGAGTTACTGTTTGGAAGGGGAGTCCCCTTCCATAATCACATCACATAACCCCATGCCTTGTAACACTATGGATACCACTTCTCTTTCTAAATTTTTCAAACCAGCCCCTGCTTGCCTTAAACTCTTTCTTATCTGCATCACTCGTTGCAGGGGTATTCTTTAGAAGGTCTTCGTGCAACACCTGGCTTTCTCACAAATAATGGCCTCCGAAACACTATCACCCCTCAACTCCTTGTCGTGTATCCAAATTAATAACAACTTTTCCACTTCTTCAAGTATTTGTGGTCTTTGTGCCGTTAATGTTCTTACTCCTTTTGCCACTTTAGCACCCATAATCTTATTTTTCTTCTTAAGTATAGTGCATATTGTTGATGTGGCTTTGTTGTACTGCCTACAAAGTTCAACAACACGTGTACCGTTCTCATGCTTCCGAATGATCTCTTGTTTCTCCTCTATTGTCATCCTCACATGAGCTTTCTGGCCTTTATCCTTACCACTGGCTTTCTTGGGACCCATGGTGAGATATATAATAACAAATTGTATAGACAAATCACCAAAAATCCAACAAAACACTGAAAATCCGCGAGAAGAATTGATGTGGGGGTAGTCACTGAGCGCGAGACAATAATAAACTGAGGGGCGGAGGGGCGACGATCGCCGAACCACCACGCGCTAGGTCGGCTCAACGCGTATCAACAAACTCGCGTCCAAACTCGCCTCCCGAAGTAACCATCACCTTCCGAGACAAATTTTTGGAGTAAATACACCTCGCCTTCCGAAAACCTTGCATACAGGGACAATCGCATTCCGAGGTACCACTGTATATATATATATGTCGTACCTAATAGCCAGAACGCACTTCTCAGCCTACTATGCAAGGCCTGATTTGCCTAATAAGCCAGGTTTTCATGAATTAATTGTTTTTCGACTACCTAACCTAACCTAACCTAACTTTTCCGGCTACCTAACCTAACCTAACCTATAGAGATAGGTTAGGATAGGTTAGGTAGGGTAAGTTAGGTTCGGTCATATATCTACCTTAATTTTAACTCCAATAAAAAAAATTGACGTAATACATAATGAAATGGGTAGCTTTATCATTTCATAAGAAAAAAATTAGAGAAAATATATTAATTCAGGAAAACTTGGCTTATTAGGCAAATCGGGCCTTGCATAGTAGGCCAAAATGTGCGTTCTGGCTACTAGGTACGACATCCATATATATACATATATATATATATATATATATATATATATATATATATATATATATATATATATATATATATATATATATATATTATATATATATATATATATATATATATATATATATATATATATATATATATATATATATATATATATATATATATATATATATATATATATATATATATATATATATATATATATATATATATATATATATATATATATATATATATATATATATATATATATATATATATATATATATATATATATATATATATATATATATATATATATATATATATATATATATATATATATATATATATATATATATATATATATATATATATATATATATATATATATATATATATATATATATATATATATATATATATATATATATATATATATATATATATATATATATATATATATATGACCGAAAAAGTAAGATTAATAATTCTAACACGAATTTTCTCGATCTTTCTTACGTTTCTTTTCACTGTTGATGGTAATTCAAAAATCAATTCTCCAAAATTAATTTTTATTTCTAGTCTGACGCGACACTTGAGCGCGTTTCGTAAAACTTATTACATTTTCAAAGACTTTAGTTTACAAACACACAACTGAAACTGAATAGAGCTAAGACATCTTCGATTTTATATCTACATTTGGGTGAGGTGGATGAGGTGAAAACAAACTTTCAACAATGGGTATTGAATGGGTATTAAATTCAAACACAAGACAGAACACGAAACAATGGGTATTGAATGGAAGTAATTGTAGAAAGCCTATTGGTCCATATTTCTTGATGCTTCTATATTGGAGCGGAGTCTAGAAGTGGGTAGAATATAGTTGTACATTAATTGGCTGTTGATTGCTGGTGTTGACTTCTTGATGTGTAGTGCCTTGCAGACGTCAAGCCGCCTGCTATCGCTGTATCAATTGATGATTTCTGTGTTGTTTGCTAAGATTTCTCTGGTGATGGTTTGGTTGTGGGTAGAGATTATATGTTCCTTAATGGAGCCCTGTTGCTTATGCATCGTTAAACGCCTGGAAAGAGATGTTGTTGTCTTGCCTATATACTGGGTTTTTTGAGGCTTACAGTTCCCAAGAGGGCATTTGAAGGCCCTTATATATATATATGTCGTACCTAGTAGCCAGAACACACTTCTCGGCCTACTATGCAAGGCCCGATTTGCTTAATAAGCCAAGGTTTCCTAATATAATATATTTTCTCTATTTTTTTTCTTATGAAATGATAAAGCTACCCATTTCATTATGTATGAGGTCAATTTTTTTTTATTGGAGTTAAAATTAACGTACATATATGACCTAACCTAACCAACCCTACCTAACCTAACCTAACCTATCTCTATAGGTTTGGTTGGGTTAGGTAGCCGAAAAAGTTAGGTTAGGTTAGGTTAGGTAGGTTAGATAGTCGAAAAACAATTAATTCATGAAAACTTGGCTTATTAGGCAAATTGGGCCTTGCATAGTAGGCTGAGAAGTGCGTTCTGGCTATTAGGTACGACATATATATATATATATATATATATATATATATATATATATATATATATATATATATATATATATATATATATATATATATATATATATATATATAACTGAAAACTCACACCCCAGAAGTGACTCGAACCCATACTCCCAGGAGCAACGCAACTGGTATGTACAAGACGCCTTAATCCACTTGACCATCACGACCGGACAAAATGAGGTGATAGCCGAGGCTATTTGAACCACCCCACCGCCGGCACTCGGATAGTAATCTTGGGCATAGCATTTTACCAAATCACCTCATTCTTTGAGGCACACGTGAGGAACACAAATGCGAACAAGCCTGAATGGTCCCCAGGACAATATGCAACTGAAAACTCACACCCCAGAAGTGACTCTAACCCATACTCCCAGGAGCAACGCAACTGGTATGTACAAGACGCCTTAATCCACTTGACCATCACGACCGGACAAAATGAGGTGATAGCCGAGGCTATTTGAACCACCCCACCGCCGGCACTCGGATAGTAATCTTGGGCATAGCATTTTACCAAATCACCTCATTCTTTGGGGCACACGTGAGGAACACAAATGCGAACAAGCCTGAATGGTCCCCAGGACAATATGAAACTGAAAACTCACACCCCAGAAGTGACTCGAACCCATACTCCCAGGAGCAACGCAACTGGTATGTACAAGATGCCTTAATCCACTTGACCATCACAACCGGACAAAATGAGGTGATAGCC
>NC_091198.1:35448526-35451026 GCF_040958095.1 Procambarus clarkii
CTCCGGGAAGGACCGGAATGGTATAGTTTACCATCTGTACAGTTCTCCGATCTCCGTTCTCTATAATTTAGAGAATGGAGGCTTCACTAATAGGGTAAACTGGCGCGAAAGAGAATCAATATCTCTAATGTGTCTCAACCTTGGCCCGAGAGACAACGGATATCCGGATTACCAGTCAGCTTTCCGCTGCCTCGTTGGAGGGGTGGGGGGGGGTGGGGGGGAATATTAACCCTCTTAGTAATGATAGATATGAGGCGCGCATGTGTACGTCCTCTAATTACCCAATCGTTCCCTTACCCAATCTCCCAATCTTTATGTACTTAATCCAAACAACTTTATCATTGTGTTCATTGTTGTCTTCTTTTATGTGCTAGCCATATGCTGTATTGTGCCTGCTAAGTTTTGTTAAACTACCATTCAAGCTGTCATTGCAGTCATTCTGAGCTACCTATGTGCCTTAATATACCTACAATTTTTCTCTCATCTTTTATTTTTTTTTTCATGCTATGTAACTGTTATCCTTTTTATAAATTTTGCAAGTATTTACCTACTTATAAGTTTCTTTGATTAAGGACCTGCCCGAAATGCTGCGCGTACTAGCGACTTTACAAGAATGTAAAATAAATAAATAAATATAAAATAAATATGCTTATTCAGGTAAGGTACATACATACAAGTGATTTTACATAAATTGATCGATTTATAGATTGAGCTAGTACATACAATGCCTAAAGCCACTATTACGCAATGCGTTTCGGGCTGTAATTACTATGCTATGCGTCCTCACAATGCCAATGTTCCTTCTTGTATATATATAAATAAATAAATAAATTACTCAACACAAAGCTGCTATTACAAAGCTGATCTCATATTTCAATCAATATTGTCCTGCTACTAGGACAATATCTAACTCTGGCCCCAAACATCACTCGGTACTCCTACTCAAATCTCTGAATATGTTAGATATTAGGTCACTGCACATTCTCTCATGTGTATTTTATATATGTAAAACGCTGAACTGTAATATCATTCCTGACCTTAAAGCTTCCTAGAAGGTTGTAACAGAACCTATGGGCACCACGCTAGAAACAAATACCTATTTGATATTCCAAGAGTGCGACTTAATTAAACTAGAAATGCTCTACAAATCAAGGGACCCAGAATGTGGAATGACCTTCCCAACAATGTTAAAGACTGTACCTCTCCCAACCAGTTTAAGATAAAAACTAAGTACTGCCTAATTAACTCCCTGTAACCTACCTTACCCCTAAATGTCAACCCATAGTCTACTATTTTAAACAATGCTGTTTGTTGACTAAATTGTATATTTGGTATTTTTCTGCCATGTTCCCCCCTTTTTTATTTTTTTTATTTTCTCAACACAATTTATACTTTAATCACAATTAGTATTAAGTTTTAGTCTTAGTGTTTTTCCTGGCCGAAACGCTTTGCGTAATAGTGGCTTTAGGCATTGTATGTACTAGCTCTATCTATAAATCCATCAACGTTGTGTATCTCACCTTGTATGTATGTACTTTACCTGAATAAATATTTGTATTTGTATTTTATATTTTTAACTACTCAGACACTGAAAAAGTTCTTTCTAACGTCCCTGTGGCTCATTTGGGTACTCAGTTTCCACCTGTGTCCCCTTGTTCGCGTACCACCCGTGTTAAACAGTTTATCTTTATCAACCCTGTCAATTCCTCTGAGAATTTTGTAGGTAGTGATCATGCCTCCCCTTACTCTGTCTTCCAGTATCGTGAGATATATTTCACGCAGCCTTTCCTTGTAACTCATGCCTCTTAGTTCTGGGATTAGTATAGTGGCATACCTCTGAACTTTTTCAAGCTTCGCCTTGTGCTTGACAAGGTCAAAACACATGCTGGTGATGCACCATGGGAGAGTGTGCCTGTAAGACACATGGTGGTGATGTACCATGGGAGAGTGTGCCTGTAAGACACATGGTGGTGATGTACCATGGGAGAGTGTGCCTGTAAGACACATGGTGGTGATGTACCATGGGAGAGTGTGCCTGTAAGACACATGGTGGTGATGTACCATGGGAGAGTGTGCCTATAAGACACATGGTGGTGATGTACCATGGGAGAGTGTGCCTGTAAGACCCATGGTGGTGATGTACCATGGGAGAGTGTGCCTGTAAGACACATGGTGGTGATGTACCATGGGAGAGTGTGCCTGTAAGACATTGTGGTGGTAATGTACCATGGGAGAGAGAGCCTGTAAGGCACATGGTGGTGATGTACCATGGGAGAGTGTGCCTGTAAGACACATGGTGGTGATGTACCATGGGAGTGTGCCTGTAAGACACATGGTGGTGATGTACCATGGGAGAGTGTGCCTGTAAGACACTTGGTGGTGATGTACCATGGGAGAGTGTGCCTGTAAGACCCATGGTGGTGATGTACCATGGGAGAGTGTGCCTGTAAGACACATGGTGGTGATGTACCATGGGAGAGTGTGCCTGTAAGACACATGG